>NC_082715.1:167086139-167278639 GCF_030144855.1 Hypanus sabinus
GCTTGCATTCACTCTATCTATACACATTATAATTTTATACACCTCTATCAAATCTCCCCTCAATCTTCTACGCTCCAGGGAATAAAGTCCTAACCTATTCAACCTTTCTGTGTAACTGAGTTTCTCAAGTCCCGGCAACGTCCTTGTAAACCTTCTCTGCACTCTTTCAACCTTATTAATATCCTTCCTGTAATGCAGTGACCAAAACAGCCCACAATACTCCAAATTCAGCCTCACCAATGTCTTATACAACCTCACCATAACACTCCAACTCTTGTACTCAATACTTTGATTTATAAAGGCCAATGGACCAAAAGCTCTCTTTACTACCCTATCTACCTGTGACGCTATTTTTAGGGAATTATGTATCTGTATTCCCAGATCCCTCTGTTCTACTGCACTCCTCACTGTCCTACCATCTACCTATCTGTCCAAGTATCTACGTGAGTAAACACTCTGTGGTTCGGCCATCGGAAGGAAGATGGCGGCGCGCATGGACGCAGCGACCCCTCGGGGAGTGATAAGTGTATCTAGTGTTTGTTCTGTTTGTCCTAGACGCAAAACATACAGTCGGAATATGCTCGTTAACATCAGGGCAAACTATGTTGGAGCAACTGACGAGTTCTGGTGTGATATGGACAGTTTACGCCGCTACGGACCACTATCTGCTACCAAGCCAGCTGCTTCCCGAGGGAGGAGGAAGCGAAAGCGCTGTGGGAGAAGACAGAGGAGGGGTAAGAGGGCCGGCATCCATGCTGGGCTAAAAGCTAACCCCACCAGGCCAGCGGCACCGTCCCTCTTGTTCTCAAATGTCCGCTCCATCGACAACAAGCTGGATGAGCTGCGTCCGCTGAGAGAAACATGCAAGGAGTTTAATGACGGCTGTATGTATGTCTTCACTGAATCCTGGCTCCATGACAACATACTGGACGCGACGATACAGCTGGAGGAAATGACATCGTTTCGTGTGGATAGAGAGGCAGCTAGATCCGGTAAGAGCCGAGGAGGTCTGTGTATTTATATAAACAAAGACTGCTGTGCGAACGCTACAGTAGCTGCTAAACACTGCTCCCCTCTGGCTGAATTTCTCATTGTGAAATGCTGGCGGTTCTGTCTGCCGAGGGAATTCACCATCATGCTTGTACCAGCTGTTTACGTAGTTCCCAGTGCCAATGCTGAAGCTAATGCTAACGAAGCACTGGGAGGCCTACATGAAGCCATCAGTGAGCTACTGACTGAACATCCTGACAGTTTTATGGTGATTGCTGGGGACTTTAACCACACCAGCTTAAAGACTGTGTTCCCCAAATTCCTGCAATATGTGGATTTCAAAACCAGGGGAGACAACACACTGGACTTGGTTTATACAAACACAGCACAGGCATACAAAGCAGCCCCCCGCCCCCATCTTGGCCACTCTGACCTCATATCTGTCATGTTAACACTAGCATATAAACCACTGCTTAAACGTTTGAGAGCAGAGAAAAGACAGTTAAGGTCTGGCCAAAAGGAGCAGCCCCAGCACTACATGACTGTTTTTTGCACACAGACTGGGACATATTCAAAACAGCAGCCTCCTATGATGACCATACAGACATTGAGGTGTATGCTGAGGCAGTAATCAGCTACATAGCCAAATGCACGGAGGATGTCACTGTGATGAAAACCTTCACCCCACGTGGTATAAAAAGCCATGGATGACAACAGAGGTGCGTTCACTACTGAAGGCCCGTGACACAGCCTACAGATCGGGGGACAGGAGTACGCTTCGCTCAGCCAGGTCTGCACTTTCACTAGGGATCAGGAAAGCGACAAAATACATGGACATTTCTTTGACACAGGTGACACCAGACGGATGTGGCAGGGAATTAAAGCTCTGACAAACTACAAGATCAGGCAGAAAACTGATGACAGCGACGCCTCTCTTCCAAACGGGCTTAACAAATTCTTTGCACGCTTCGAAGCATCAAACACTACAGCAAGGGGGAGAGCCAGTCCTTTCTTACCATCTGACCAGCCGGCTCCAATCATTGATTCAGAGCACACACGGAGGACCCTTGCCAGGGTTAACCCACCAAAAGAGGGTGGTCCCGACAACATCCCTGGACGTGTGCTCAAGGAATGCGCTGATGTGTTAGCAGATGTCCTAAGAGACATTTTCAACATCTCCCTTTGTCAAGCCATTGTCCCCAGATGCTTCAAAACCTCCACAATCATCCCTGTAGCAAATAAATCAGTCGTAGCCTGTCTGAATGATTACCGTCACGTTCCCCTGACCCCCATAGTGATGAAATGTTTTGAACGGCTTGTCAAGCCTCATATCACAGCCAGCCTCCCCTCATCGCTGGATCCTCTGCAGTTTGCTTATCGTCCCAACCACTCTACGGAGGACGCAATATCCACCACACTGCACACAGTTCTCTCTCACTTGGACAACAAAGACACTTATGCGAGAATCCTGTACATTGATTTCAGTTCAGCGTTCAATATCATCATCCCGCAGAGACTAGTGGAGAAACTGTCGCTGCTTGGCCTTAGTACTGCCATGTGTCACTGGATTCTGAATTTCTTCACAGAGAGACCACAGTCAGTCCGTGTTGGCAGGAACATCTCTGACTCCATCACACTGTGCATTGGATCCCCATAAGGCTGTGTGCTCAGCCCACTGCTGTTTACACTGCTAACACATGACTGTGCAGCCAGATTCAAGGGGAACCTGATCATTAAATTTGCTGATGATACCACACTGATGGGGCTCATCAGCAGAAATACTGAAACAATGTACAGGGAGGAGTTTAAACACCTAGAGAGCTGGTGCAGTGACAACAACTTGATGCTTAATGTCACCAAAACCAAGGAGATGATCGTCAATTTCAGACGGTCTCAGCCTAAGCACACACCCCTCAGCATCAGCGGCTCCACAGTGGAGAGAGTGGAAAACATCAAGTTCCTTGGGGTGCAGATCTCGGACAATCTCACCTGGTCCAGGAACACCACTGGGATTGTGAAACGGGCCTAGCAGAGATTACACTTTCTGAGGAAGCTTAAACAAGTATCACTCCCCACTAACATCTTAACTACATTCTACAGAGGCGTGGTTGAGAGTGTGCTGACCTTTTGCATCACAACCTGGTACTCCAGGTGCAGTGCTGCCGACAAAAATACCTTGCAGAGGGTGGTTAGGGGAGCAGAGAAGGTTATTGGGGTCTCCATGCCTTCTGTCCAAGACCTCTTTCAGAGTCGATGCCTCCAGAAGACACGGTACAGCATTAAATACCCCGCACACCCTCTCCATGAACTGTTTGTTCTTCTGCATCAGGCAAACGTCACAGGAGCATCAAAACTAAAACCACAAGGCTACTAAACAGCTTCCTCCCACAGGCAGTCAGACTGCTAAATAGCTGCTCTACCTGACTCTGCTTTGGACACTTTTAACTTGCACTGGACACTTATAACTTGATTTTAACCGACATGTGGCTGTTGTGTTTTAATATTTGTTGTTGTGTTTACTATTTGTTGCGTTTGTGATGTTATGATTGCACTTGCCCCTGGGAAACGCTGTCTCATTCTGCCCTGCAGAGCTGATGTATGGGTGGAATGACAATAAAGTTTTTGAATCTTGAATCTTGAATCTTTAAGTATGTACTGTTTATTTTTTAGTCATCCTTTATATTTTACTTAACGTGGAAATTAGTCTGGAAATATATGATGGAGAGGTTACACAGAGGTATATCTGTTGGAATAGCACCTATGGAGGACAGAAAACAGTAGGTTGAAAATCCTGACAACTCCAGCCAGCCCTTAACATTCATTAGTACAGCCCAGAAACCCTTTACCTCTGGGCAGACGCAGAAACAGCTTATAACATATATATAACAATCACAGCACGGAAACAGGCCATCTCGGCCCTCCTAGTCCGTGCCGAACTCTTAATCTCACCTAGTCCCACCTACCCGCACTCAGCACATAACCCTCCACTCCTTTCCTGTCCATATACCTATCCGATTTTACCTTAAATGACACAACCTAACTGGCCTCTACTACTTCTACAGGAAGCTCATTCCACACAGCTATCACTCTCTGAGTAAAGAAATACCCCCTCGTGTTTCCCTTAAACTTCTGCCCCCTAACTCTCAAATCATGTCCTCTCGTTTGAATCTCCCCTACTCTCAATGGAAACAGCCTACTCACGTCAACTCTATCTATCCCTCTCAAAACTTTACCAATGCCTTGTACAATTTTAACATTACATCCCAACTTCTGTACTCAATGCTTTGATTTATAAAGGCCAGCGTTTCAAAAGCCTTCTTCACCACCCTATCTATCTGAGACTCCACCTTCAGGGAACTATGCACTGTTATTCCTAGATCTCTCTGTTCCTCTGCATTCCTCAATGCCCTACTATTTACCCTGTATGTTCTATTTGGATTATTCCTGCCAAAATGTAGAACCTCACACTTCTCAGCATTAAACTCCATCTGCCAACGTTCAGCCCATTCTTCTAACCAGCATAAATCTCCCTGCAAGCTTTGAAAACCCACCTCATTATCCACAACACCTCCTATCTTAGTATCATCGGCATACTTACTAATCCAATTTACCACCCCATTATTCAAATCATTTATGTATACTACAAACAACATTGGGCCCAAAACAGATCCCTGAGGCACCCCGCTAGTCACCGGCCTCCATCCCGATAAACAATTATCCACCACTACTCTCTGGCATCTCCCATCTGGCCGCTGTTGAATCCATTTTATTACTCCAGCATTAATACATAACGACTGAACCTTCTTAACTAACCTTCCATGTGGAACTTTGTCAAAGGCTTTGCTGAAGTCCATATAGACTACATCCACTGCCTTACCCTCGTCAACATTCCTCGTAACTTCTTCAAAAAATTCAATAAGGTTTGTCAAACGTGACCTTCCACGCACAAATCCATGCTGGCTACTCCTAATCAGATCCTGTCTATCCAGATAATTATTAATACTATCTCTAAGAATACTTTTCATTAATTTACCCACCACTGATGTCAAACTGACAGGTCTATAATTGCTAGGCTTACTTCTAGAACCCTTTTTAAACAATGGAACCACGTGAGCAATACGCCAATCCTCCGGCACAATCCCCGTTTCTAATGACATCTTAAAGATCTCCGTCAGAGCTCCTGCTATTTCTACACAAACTTCCCTCAAGGTCCTGGGGAATATCCTGTCAGGATCCGGAGATTTATCCACTTGTAAATTTCTTAAAAGCGCCAGTACTTCCACCTCTTTAATTGTCATAGGTTCCATAACTTCCTTACTTGTTTCCCACGCCTTACACAATTCAATATCCTTCTCCTTAGTGAATACCGAAGAGAAGAAATCGTTCAAAATCTCTCCCATCTCCCTCGGCTCCACACATAGCTGACCACTCTGATCCTCTAAGGGACCAATTTTATCCCTCACTATCCTCTTGCTTTTAATATAACTGTAGAAACCATTCGGATTTACTTTCACCTTATTTGCCAAACCAACCTCGTATCTTCTTTTAGCTTTTCTAATCTCTTTCTTAAGATTCCTTTTACATTCTTTATATTCCTCGAGCAATTCCTTTACTCCATGCTGCCTATATCTATTGTAGACATCCCTCTTTATCCGAACCAAATTTCTAATATCCCTTGAAAACCATGGTGCTTTCAAACCTTTAACCTTTCCGTTCAACCTAACAGGAACATAAAGATTCTGTACCCTTATAATTTCACCCTTAAATGACCTCCATTTCTCTATTACATCCTTCCCATAAAACAACTTGACCCAATCCACTCTCTCTAAATCCCTTCGCATCTCCTCAAAGTTAGCCTTTCATCTACTGATGTTTATATAAACCCACAGACTCTCACAACTATTTGGACTATATCTCTTCCTGCCCTATTACTTGTAAAAACGCCATCCACCTCTCGCAATTCCCCGGCCTCCACTGCATCTACTCTTAGGACGAGACTTTTCATTCCAGAATGAAGGAGATGTCTTCTTTATTCAAAGTAAATGGCTTCCGTTCCTCCACCAGCAGCACTGCCCTCAACAGCATCTCTTGTCCATTCGTCCCTCCCCACAGATCTCCCTCGTGGCACTTAATCTTGCAAGTGGAGCAAGTGTTACACCTGCCCCTAGCCTCTACCCTCACTATCATTCAGGGCCCTAAACAGCCCTTCCAGGTGAGGTGACACTTCACCTGTGAGTCTGTTGGAGTACTCTGTCCGGTGCTCCCGGTGTGGCCTCCAGGCAGTTTTAGAGTTGGGGACGGCAGTGACGGTATCATGGGCCAGTGGAGGAAGATAAGTCACCAACTAGTTGCAGTGGATGTAGCTTCTGTGAAGACAGAGGACTTGCCAACAAGCAGGGTACCCATCAAGGAACTGCCAGAATAGACCTGGCCGGGTGAAGGAGATGATATCGTATCGCTGGGGGCTCTCAGGCCGTATTTGGAGGCAGTGTTCTAAAAAGGGAAACAGGTGTGTGAGTTATTCACCAGAACAGGCAGAAATGACAGCACTCTCTCTATTTGATTTGACTGTCAACCGAATCATCGAGCCAGTGAGGACAGCATCCAGGTCATACAAGTGGTTGATGGCTATCTCCATTAGCATATGTGATTACGCACTGACGTATGCAAGAGGTTGGACACACTCTCCTGGGGATGGACACACTGAGTAGAGCATGTCCTATCAGAGACTCAGGAAAAGGGAAAACTAACATGGGCAGGACAGGGAGAGTGAACGTGTATGGTCCATTTAGCAGACAACACGGTCCACACAGAGACAGCAGCCTCAAGCAGGAGCAGGAGACAGTGAGAATCATGTCAAGAAGAGGATGAAATCGCATTTCTGGAACATTTTATTGCCATTTCTGCTTAGTTTTGTAAATAGACAGTTAAGGATGATAGTGCAGATGTAGATACACAGAGAAACATGATTATTTAGTAACTGAGGAAGGATCTGAACTGAAGGGCAATTTTCTGTCCTGCTTAATTAGATCTTCCTTAAAATCTGGCCTTCCTGAGATAGATTTCTGTCCAGGGGCCAAGAGGAGAGCATGTTAGGGAGAATTCTGGAGTTTGAAGGCTGTCTAGATGGAATATGAGGTGTGGCTCCTACGCCCTGAAAGTGGCTTCATCATGCCAAGAGAGGAGGCCATGGACCGACATGTTGAAATAGGAAGAGGGATAGGAATTAAAATGTTGGGCAACTAGTAAATTCTATTTTGTCGGGTGGAGCGGAGGTGCTAGACAAATTTACACTGGGCCTCACCAATGCTGTACTGGGAGCACTGATACAGTGGGTGACCTCTACAGTTTTGCAGGTGAAGTGTTGCCTCACCAGGCAGGACTGTTCGGGGCTCTGAAAAGAGGTGAGGGAAGATGTGAATAGGCATGCGGAGCAGTTCTGACACTTGCAGAGATACGTTATGTGCGGGGGGAGGGACAAATGAAGAAGTGGATCATGGAGGGAGCGATCTTTGCAGAAGGTGGTGGTGGCAGTATCCTGTTGAAGTTGCAGAGGCTCATGGGGTGGTAAATGATGACAAGAAAAACTCTAACCCCCATTAAAGCTGTTAACAGCAGCATAAGATGCTGTCTCGAGGAGTGTGGGTATCTGCATGGTAGACAGTGCTGGGCATTGTCCCATGTTTTCCCAATAGGTTTGCCTCGAAAGGTGTTGGCACATGGCCAAGTGGTTAAGGTGTTGATCTAGTGATTTGAAGGTCGCTAGTTCGAATCTCAGCTGAGGCAACGTATTGTGTCCTTGAGCAAGGCATTTAATCACACATCTGCGATGACACCGGTGCCAAGCTGTATGGGTCCTAATGCCCTCCTTTGGACAAAGCTGGTGGTCTAGAGTGGGGAGACTTGCAGCATGAGCAACTGCCGGTCTCCCATACAAACCCTGCCCAGGCCTGCACCCTGGAAACTTTCCAAGGCACAAATCCATGGTCTCGTGAGACTAACCAATGCCTATTATTATTGCCTCCAAAGGGGCCATCTATGTATCTCCAACTTTCCTCATGCGATTGAGGCATCCATACGACCACCCCATTCACCATGGCTCATTAGCAACGGCTCTGTGCGCAGGGTTATGGCCACCGATTCTGTCAGCCATCCCCCAAAGCTGATGCCTCTTTCTCCATTGCAGGGTGAAGGGCAACGGCCTTCTACCCCTGTCTGACACACTGCCAATGGTTGCTCCTCCTCTGGGTTTAGCTCATCGTACAGTTTGCCCCATCGTATAGTCGACGGGGCGAGGGCTGCAACCTGGTCAGGGGTGCTGTGGTCATCGACAGCTCGGGTCATGGAGGTGGCTCACCCCACTGGGGCCTTTCCCTGCCCAATCTGCTATGTGCCATTTCCATTCACTGAGCTCGGCTTTTACTGTGGCGAACATGATCAGATTTCACAGCTTGCATAATGGGCAGGTGGAGTCTCCAGACCATCGTTTCCAAGTCAGGAAGGTGCTTGGAGGCCAAGAGGGCCCAGTATCAGGACAGCTGTCTCTCAAAAGGGCAATATCTGGTTGCAGCCTCAGGAATGCTCCCAGTGCAAAACTACAAGAGGAGCGGAAGCCCTTTAATTAGCTACCGCAGATTCTTCAGAGGCACATGGACCAGTAGTTCAAAAGGTACCCCATGATGTTTCAGAGCTGGAGCGGACTGCCTGCCTGGTGGTCTCAGAGTCAGTTTTCAGGTTGGGACCCCACTGGAAGGGATCTTTTCCTGGGATACCTGATATAATGGTCTCAGTATTATCATTAGGCAGGGAATATGTTGTTGCCAATACCCAGGTAGCCCACAAATTGTTGGGTCTCCTCTTTGGAGATGGGGTCCTCAGTCCCCAATATTTTTTGATTGGCCTTTTCCGTTATTTCCTATTGTACAGAATGTCATTGTATTCCCAGGAACAACACGTTCTGGCTAAGGCCTTGGATCTTGTTGAGATTAATGGACCACCCTCTTTCCCTCAGGGAGGTAACCGCCTTGTCTAGTGCCTTCCCCACTGTCTCCTCTGAGGGTCCCAGCAACAGGATATCATTTCTGTAGTGGGATAATGAGATGGTTAGGTCGAGTGAGATCCCTTGTAGGTATCGATCGATAATGCCATAACAGAAGGTCAGGCTGTGCACGTATCACTGTGGAAGATGACAGAGGATATATTGTCTGCCTTCCAACATTAAGGCAAACAGTTCTTGGGACACGGAGCTCAGGGGAATGGAAACAAAAACATTTGCTGAATCCAGTACACATACCATGGGTTCTCTCCTTACCCCCAGTGGTCACTACATTCGGGGCAGCCATGGTGAGGTGCGGGCTGTGTTTATTTATTTGCCTGAAGTCTATCGTCAGTTGCTGTATTCTGTCTTCGTTCTGCACTGGCCACACCAAGCTATTATAGGAGGTCATTGTTGGCTGAATTGTCCCCTCCTTCAACACTGTTTCCCTGATTTCCTTGGTTGGACGTGGCATCAAAGGTTATGGGTGAGAATTCTGGGAACTGGGGTTGAGGAGGAGATAAAAAGAAGGATCAGCCATGACTGAATGGCGGAGCAGACTCGATGGGACAGATGGCCTAATTTCTCCCCTATGTCTTGTGATCTTTTGATCCAACTGGAATGCATGATTCAACGGGTCCAACATGGGAATTTCCACCAGTGATCAGTGAGTACGAGTTGGTGCTGTGAGTAAAAGGACATTTCCAGCTTTTGGAAGATCAGAGCTCCGATCTTGAGCACAGTTTTCTGTTTTAATTATAATGGGCCCTTTTGTTTTTCTTTCTTTTTGTCGTCTTTCATAAAGGTTTGGTTAAGTTGACATTTATAAATATACTTTCTTTATAACTGTATGCAGTGTACGATCTGCTATTTCGTGCTGACGGCTAATTGCATGCTGTCAGTACTTCCACAGATCGGGTTATGGGAGGTTGAGACATCACAAGTTCCCGGTTTACTGGAAAAGTACTGGCAGTGGTAATATTCACAATTGCTGGTATAAAATATTTACTTACCTTCATCTGTACCTATAAATACGTATCAGTAGTTTTCTTAAAAAAATCATGAAAAACTGCAAGAATTTTTGACAGAAAGTGAAACATATATTTTACCTAAAGGAGAAATCACAAATGACCTGTCAAAATATCATCCCATTCTTTGTTTAAAAACTATATATAACCCGATGCATCTGGCAACTAATCGTCACTCATTCAGATAACCTCAATATACCTACAGGAGAGCAGGAGGGGAGCTGTAAGGGTATGAAAGGATGTAAAGAACAACTGACAGAACAGACGGAACAGCTTTAAATTCGCTTGCTCATTTAATGAGTCAGATGAAAATGGGACATCAAATCATAAACCAGCAAGTGAATTATACATTGACACACCTTCTACACATGGATAATTTGAAATTATACGGTTATTATTGCTAAAGCAATTAATTCAAAGAGTAGAGATGTTTTCTAAAGAAATAAACACGACCTTTGGACTAGATCATTGCAGAACATTAAACATAAAGAACGGTGCAATAGAGCTAACAGAATACAGAACAGGATACGGGACAACCAATGGATGAACATAAAACACAATGAATCTGGGAGATCAACCAGCAAAGAAAATAGATCACAGAGCAATAACGGGAAAACTTTTGGCAGAACTTACTTCAAGGTTTCAGAGAATCTGCCGAACAGCGCTGAATAGTAAAAATTTAACAGACAATAAACGCCTTTGCTATACCCATATTATCGTATTCTTTTGTCGTAATATCTTGGTCTGAAACTGATCTAGAAAATTAAAAGAAAATTAAGAGCGGAAATGACAAATTTTAGAAAACACTATGTACCTTCAAACACACAGATTGACACAAGGGACAGAAGGAGGAAGATGAATAACAAATATCACACAACTGTCAGCTGAAACGGATAAGGATATATTTTCATCAACAGGAACAGGATTCAACACTCCCTGTGAGCATACGCAATTCTGATAAGACGTGCACACCACTTAACCTGAACGAAAACACAACCCAGAAGAATGAAGACTTCTTCACTATAGAAGAAAAGTTCTTCCATTCTTTTCCAATGGAAGACCATGGCTCTCATGGAAGATATCCCCATTATATGAACAAACTAGATATCCACAAGGAAGCATTACGTGCCTAACTCAGAGGTGAATACTTCTTCCCAGAATCAGAGGGTTTCCTTGTGGCAATACAGGACCAGGTGATTAACACAAAAAATAAATCAAAAATGTATAATAAAAAACAATAAATTCAAGATGATAAATGCAGAAAATGCCAAGCGAAACCAGAAACAATCCAACATATTACAGGATCCTGCAGCAAATCAATTTAATTTGATCACTTACTTAGGCACAATCAAGTAGAAAAGACAACATCCACGGAAATCTTGCTTTAAAATACAAACTCCTAAAAGACATCATACCTTACTATAAATACAAGCCTGATCCGGTTTTAGAGCCAAAGCCCACAAATCATATTACAATCAATACATTATTACAGATATGGCAATCTATAATAACTGAACAGAAACAATATTACAAGGTAAACAAGCAAGAACAATGTAGTCAATAGATGTCGCCATTCCAAACACACACAACACACTGAGATCAGTAAGTGAAAAACCCCAGAAATGTGCTGAATTAAAAGCGGAAAATGAAAGACTATGGAACATGAATAGGGTATATACATTGTCCCAATAGTAATATCTGCAACTGGTATTATCCCAAACTCACTAAACAGTAGCATTAAACAATTAGGCCTAGACAGCAATATCTATGTAAATCTTCAAAAAGCCACAATACTAAACACCACTAGAATAGCCTGAGAGTTCATGTCAATTGAGAAATGAGTATGCTAGGCTATGCCTGTACGTCAGGTTTTATCAGCTTGAGCTGAGAAAAAAAACATAAATAAATGAATGAATAAAGTTCAAAGTAAATTTATTGTCAACGTCCATCTATATCACCATAGACAACTCTGAGCTTCATTTTTCTGTGGGCATACTCAACGGTTCCATTTAATATCAGGAAATATATACAGTATACAACCTGAAATTCTCTCTCTCCGCCGACATCCTCAAAACTGAAGAAAAACCCAAAGAATGAATGACAGACAAAAAACATAAGAATCCCAAAGCCCTCTACTCCCCTCCCACACACAAACAGCATCAACCTTCCCCCTCTCCTCCCCTCTTACTCTAGCATAAAGCATCAGCAGTTCTACCACCCACCATACAAGCAACAGTAAAGCTTGGTCTACAGTACATCAAAAACTAACTATTCACTCCAACATTTCGACATCCCACAGGCTTCCTTCCTCTCACTATCAAGGGATAGACAGACATCGCTTGTTCCACTGAGAAAAGAGACAAACAGCTGCTGTTTCAATGTGTCAGTCTGAAGCCTTGCTTTCCTATTTGAGTTCCGCAACTTGAGAATCGACAGCAAACGAGAGAGAGAGAGAGAGAGAGAGAGAGAGAGAGAGAGAGAGAGAGAGAGGGAGAGAGAGAGAGAGAGGGAGAGAGAGAGAGAGAGAGGGAGAGGGAGAGGAGAGAGAGAGAGAGAGAGAGAGAGAGAGAGAGAGAGAGAGAGGGAGAGAGAGAGAGAGAGAGGGAGAGAGAGAGAGAGAGGGAGAGAGAGAGAGAGAGAGGGAGAGGGAGAGGGAGAGGGAGAGAGAGAGAGAGAGAGAGAGAGAGAGAGAGAGAGAGAGAGAGAGAGAGAGAGAAGAGGCCTCTGACATATCGAAACGGGGCCAATTGGTAAGCTCCAGGAATGGGAACACAACACCTTGCAGAACCGCAGTTTGGGTGTACTGTAGATCAAAGACTCCGACAGGACAGGACAGAAAACAGAGACATTAGAATAGTAAGAAGTTAACTGTTTCACTGATAAGCTGGGGGATGTTGCCCTCTGGCGCCAATAGATTTACTCAATAAAGCTATTGAATAATAACCATAACTGTAGATTTTCACAAATAAAATGAAGTGAGGCATTTTAACTTTGAAAACTGTAACAACACTTATGTTGAACACCAAAACTGAACTCGAAGCACTGTAAAAGTCCTTTATGTAATTACCTCATCATGACAGACCAGCCTCTTAAAGTGAACCCCAAGCCAATGTCAGTGGCTGTGAATTTTGTACGAGTCCCCTAATTACGTTAGCCTACAACAGAATCTATGAAAGACCTCCCAACTAAGGCATTCAACGAGAGTGCTGAAGACAACAAGCTGCAAATTCAAGAAGAAGAAACAATAGCAATAGATAAATAAGCCACACGCACAAAATACTGGAGGAACTCAGCAGGCCAGGCAGCATCTATGGAAAAGAGTACAGCTGACGTTTCGGGCCAAGAACTGTATGATTTTGTGTGTGTTGCTTGGATTTCCAGCATCTACAGATTTTATCTTGTTTGGAAATAAATAAGCAACAAGTATCGAGGACATGAGTGGAAGAGTCCTTGAAAGTTAGTCAATTGGTTGTGGGAACATTTCAATGGTTGGACAAGTGAAGCTGATTGAAGTTATATCCTCTGGTTCAAGAATATGATGGTTAAGGGGTAGTAAATGTTCCTGAATCTGGTGGTGTGAATCCTGAGACTCTTGTACCTTCTTCCTGATGGCAGCAGTGAGAAGAGAGCATGTCCTTGGAGGTGGTGTTTCTGATGATGGATGCTGCTTTCCTGTGACAGCGTTTCATATAGATGTGCTCAGTGGTTGGAAGAGCTTTACCCGTGATGGACTGGGCCTTATTCACTACTTTTTGCATGATTTCTCATTCAAGGGCATTGGTGTTTCCAGAGCAGACTGTGATACAGCCAGTCACTATACACATGTAGAAGTTTGTCAAAGTATTAGATGCCATGCCAAATCTCCACAAACCCCTAAAAAAGTAGAGACATTGCTGTGCTTTCTTCATTATTGTACTTATGTGTTAGGCCCAAGACAGATCCTCCAAAGTCATAACATCTAGGAATTTAAAGTTGCCGACCTCTTATCCTCCAGTGAGGAGTCTGATCCTCCAATGAAGACTGGCTTATGGTCCTTTGGTTCCCTTCTCATTAAGTCAATAATCAGCTCTTTGGTCTTGCTGACATCGAATAAGAGCTTGTTGTTATGTCACCACTCAACCAGATTTCCAACCTCCCTCCTGTATGCTGATTCATCACCCCCTTTGACACGGCCTATGATGGTATTGTAATCAGCAAACTTGAATGTGGATTTGGAGCTTAGCCACGCAGATAGATAGATGGATAGATAAACCAATAAATAAATAATGTGGGGAACATGAGCTCTGCAGTCCTTGAAAGTGAATCCAAAGTTTGTGGAATCACTTCAGAGTTGAGGCTCTCTATGTCAGTTCAAGAGTTTGATGGTACCTCCTTTGTGTACTTGCAACAATTTACATTTTATCTTAGGCATATAGCTTGTTAACCTCTTGTTGAGGAGTTTTCTAGAATGAGCAGGGATTCCAGTATTAAGTTGACACAAGCCATAAGAAATAAATTTCTACTTCCATGTGCCTTAAATGTAATTAGGCATTTCCCAGCCAGCACCATACCACAAGAGGGGGCTATTGGTCTGCAGTTAGCCTGGCTCTTCCTGACTGACTTCTAAAAATAAAATCAGCTGCTATTTTCTTCATTTGTTAATTATCCTTGGCAGTGGTTAAAGTCTGGTTCCTAAAGCATTCATACAGTAGTTTGTGTTTAAGATGCGTAGAGACTTTGATATTGACAATGACTGTTTTCTCGGGTGGTAGAGCTTAACATGTGGCCAGAGGACTATAGGAGCAGAACTAGGCCATTAGGCCCACTGAGACAACTCTGCTGGGCTGTTTTTGCGAATGATTAGGATGTACTACTTCGCAAGGTTCTGATCATCTGAAACCATCTCCTCAAAAGCAATAGATCACGTTAATTGAAGATTTTGAAACCAGGACATAATCATAAAATAGTTGAAGCACAAGAGGACTGCATTTGCCCTATTAACTCTGAGTAGATTTGTCTTGTTTGTCCCATTCTTTCAAAGTCAAAGACAAAGTAAAACTCGTATTGAAATACATATATCACCATATAAGAACTTCAGGTACATTCTTTTGCAGGCATTTACAGGAAAATAAAGAATTACAATAGAATTTATGAAGGAATATATATCAAATAAAGACTGACAACTGATATGCAAATGAGGACAAATTTTGCAAATAAAAATAATAATACAGCATTCACCTTCCTGTATTGAGTACAAAACCGAATACTCTGACTTAGGGACCATAACACAAGGTGAACTCCAATTGGAGTTAGAAGGACTAATAATATTATTCTCTAACGTATACTTAATTTCTTGTTCGGCAAGTCAACTTTTTTCCATGTTCATCCGATACAGATGTTGCTTTATGGGTTTGGCATCTCCAACATCTATATCATGTGAAGCTACTGTGGTTCTTTTAGGAACGCCTGGAAATAAATCCTTATATTTCAAAAGTAACTGCTTCATCTATTGCTTCTGCTCTGGCTGTAAATGAGCTAATTTATCATCAATATTTTGCAAAATTGTTGAGTTTGGTAAACTGACAGAAATAATGTTGGGTTTAAAATGAGTTTCAGATGAATCAGCCATTAATTTCCCAGCGGGATCAGACGTATTTTTATTAACCGCACAGTCATAGTAGCGACTGTTTCTCATAACATGGTTTTATCATATTCATATGACAAAGCTGTGTTGACTTTCTTCGATGTGGAGTTTTTATCACATAATCCACATCATTAGCTTTAAATACAATCTCATAAGGATCATGAAATTTAGCTTGTAAAGGGTTCGTTTGCACCGGGAAAAGAGCCAACAGCTAATCTCCAGGCTTAAGTCATCTCATTCTAGCTTCCTTATCATACCAGGTTGTCATTTCCTCCTGAGCCGATTTTACATTTTCCCTGGCTAAGCTACAAGCTTTATGCAATCTATCCTTAATTTTCAAAGCTGCTCATTTTAAAACTGTTTTATTCGAAAACTCAGCTGAATTACAATTGGATAAAGGCGTTACATAGGGAGATGGCCATTTAATGTAAACACATATTTGATTCCATTCTTCAGCTCCTTTCTGAATTTCCGCTGTGTCAATGTATAGATACAAGTATTGGTGCACACACTGAGCAGTTGCAATATGTATCCAAATTGTTGTAGTATATATACTGGGGAACTCAAATATTTATCCTGATAAAAATAGTTTTGCGGTTGCCATTTCAGAGAACGAGCTACAAAGGGTATCCACAATAATATAAAATTAGCTGATATAGCAAACAACAAAATCATCGATTTTCTGCGCTTTTCCACCTCGGCGTCATTCTGATTATCGCTGCTGTTCCGAAGCTTTCTGCGGACACTGTTTGCGGCAATAATAAATCTTACTGTTAATCCATTGAACAGTAAAATTAAACCGATCGGTAGCAACGGTGTAAAAATGCTGTCCAGTGTTTCGTATCCTCTCCACAGGGGTGAAGTAGCGTATTCGTGTGTGAAGGCGCAACGCCACGGCATGTCGTCAATGATGACGTAAGGTTCAATGACGAAGTACAGCGGGACACATTTCCCGCATACCACTACAATCACGGTCATGATCACCACCGTTGCTGTTCTCTCAGTGCAGTATCGTTCCTGCAGCTTTCGACAGCATATTGCGATGAAACGATCGAAAGTAAAACTGACCGTAAACCAAACAGAACAGTCTATCGTTGCAACAACAAAGAGAAATGTCAGAGCGCACACAGGAGTGATGAGCAGGGATCTGGAATAAATGTAGATATTGTTGGTCTGTTCCAGTAAACCCACAACGATAACCACCATCAGATCCGCTGTTGCCATTCCAACCAGGTAACGGGTGATGCATTTGGAGAGTCCGCATTTTCCCCGAGATAGGATCACAATCGCTGTTAAATTAACTGCAAGAAATTTGGGGTAGGGGTGAAAGAACAAAAATAATATTACCTGTAAATGTCTGATTTCCCACCATTCTTCCACGCTACGCAGGGATGTATGTATATATATATGTATTTTTTTTTTTGAAGCGGACAGCAGAAATCCGGTCTGCGCGGGCTCCGTCAGTGCACTCCAGCGAGTTGACTACAATGGACTGGAGAGGCAGTGGGTCGGCGACCTCCCGACAGCTTAGATCGACTCACGTGAACGGTCGATCGCTCTCATAATTCCCATTATGAGAGGTGAAATACCTGAAGGTATTATAAGCAGTGGGAACAAAGTGGAATCACTGAAATACAAAGCACGTTATCTTTACCTGACATATGGGAAAAATGACCTGCGCTGTCATGTTGTTTTTGTAAAGTCGAAGTGTCTGTATTGACAGAGACTCAGACCCCGTAGTCCATACACCAGTAGCGCTTCAGGAATACGAGCAGGGTGAAATTATGAGATTATGTCAGTATCGGCACCAATGTAATTGGAAAGAAAATGATACCACGTCGAAAAAAAGAAATAAGGAAGATGAAAGCAAAACTATCTGATGCTTAAACCCTCCACTCTGGGAAAAGTTTTCAGACGAGTGTGGAATTTGTACTGGGTAAAAGTCCGTATTTTGCAGGGGAACAAAAGGAAGACGACGGCACCATACAGATAGTGACCAGCTCCAGTATCTTACCAGGAACACCAATCGCTACAATCGCAGGATAGGAAATGGCCGCGATGTAGTAAATCACTGGATATCCCATATTCCGTCAGAAGCAGCGTTCAGTTGTATGAAACCTTTCAACTGCTCAGATGGACCGGTGATCGGTTTTACAATGCTATATGCAATCCAGGGTAATTCCACTGAGGCAATTAATGACAACCAGCCACAGAAACACTGACATGAAAGGTTATTTTTTCTCTCACTCTGTCGCTGTGCTATGAACTAGTTTCCTCAAGGGATGTTTCAAGTTAAACCAAAATATAACTGCAGGATTGTTATTATTTACCATGAATGTTAATGACTTTGATGTAGAAAAGTGAATCAGAAGATTTCGGGCGAATCCTAAGATGCTGGCGTACTGTACAGCCAGGAACTCCATCCAAGTGTGTAGCTTGGTGTTCACTGGCTGGGAAATGGGTTAAAAATGGCAGATTGAATTTAACACAGGCATGTGTGAGGTGGTGTGATTTGAGAGGAAAGATACAACAGGTTACGAAGCAGACCACCGCTGGTCCTCCGTCGCTTCAAGGAGAAAAGGCCAAATACACTCAACCTATCCTCAAGGTACGCCCTCCAATCTATGTAACAGCTTCTCTGCACTCTTTCTACAGTATCAGCATCCATCCTGTTAACACAGTACAGAACACATCCTTCTAAAGCCCCTCTGCACTCTCTCTACAGTACCAGCATCCATCCTGTTAACACCGTCCTCCATATGGGCCTCCATATAGTTGCAAAATTACCTCACGGCTCTTGAGCCGAATCCACGGTTAATGAATGACAACGCACCGTACGCCTTTTAACAACAGTGTCAGCCCGGGCTGCAGCTTTGTGTGTCTTATCAACGTGGACACGAGGATCTCTCAGATCCTCCACTCTGCCATGAGTCTTACCATTTATATCATCATCTGTCGTCAAATTGGCCCGAACAAAATGAAACACTTCACACTTATCAGGGTTGCGGTCCATTTTTCCGCTTCTCAGCCCAGTTCTCCATCCTATCGATGTCCCGCTAGAACCTTTGACAGCGCTCCAGACTGTCCACAACACTCCCAAACTTTGCGTTATCAGCAAACTTACTAACCCCCCTTTTTGCTTCTTCATCCAGGTCTTTTATAAAAATCACAAAGTAGACGGGTCCTTGAGCTGATCTGTGACGAACGTGGCTGTTCACCCACCTGCATGATGAATACGAACCATCCACAAACACCCTTTGCGAGCCAATTCTGGATCCACAAAGTAAGGTCTCCTTGGATCTAATGCCTCCTTATGAAATGCCAAAAGACAGTAGGGGCTTTTTCGGGGAGAGCTTTTGCATATGGCTGCCAAATCCTTCCGATGTTTTTTTTTTTAATAGGCATTCCCACAGACTCCAATAACTTTACTTTCCACTGTATTCATTTTGATAGGTGGAAGTAATTAGCGTCAATAGTCATGACGGACAACCCAACGCTGACCAATCTCTTCAGTACTGTACACTGAAGTAGCACAGATCCCTTATCAGGCTGGTTTTCAAACGATACCCAACATCACCCTGGGCCCATCACTACCTCTAACATTTGTCAGAACAAATAGGCCTCGCCGAAAACGCCCAACTATAAAGAATAACAAATAAATCACAAGTAATTCGTCTTCTATCATAAATATGTATTCCTTCCTTGGACTGCCAAGATCCAACAACAATTCCAAGAAGACACGCTGTTTCGCTCTGACCGTTGTGACGTCTGAACTCGATGTTTCACTTGAACATTGTCCCACCAGCAATTGCCCACACGTCACTGGTTTAACAATGTCTCCTTCTTAATACCGGGATTAGTGGACAGGTCTGTATGGGTCCAGCAATTGCCCACACGTCATTGGTTTAACAATGTCTCCTTCTTAGTACCGGGATTAGTGGACAGGTCTGTATGGGTCCAGCAATTGCCCACACGTCACTGGTTTCACAATGCCTCTTTCTTAGTAACAGGATAAGTGGAGAGGTCTGTATGGGTCCAGCAATTGCCCACACGTCACTGATTTCACAATGCCTCTTTCTTAGTACAGGGATAGGTGGACAGGTCTGTATGGGTCCAGGAATTGCCCACACGTCACTGGTTTCACAATGCCTCTTTCTTAGTACCGGGATTAGTGGACAGGTCTGTATGGGTCCAGGAAGAAGGGCAGGCGAATATTTTCTGCGTGAATGACGTCTGTTCATTTTTTCAACAGCAAACGTGCTGACAATGATCATTCTCTCCCAAGGGAATTGCGGTCCTTCCGAATGTATTGTGTCTGCATGCTAATCATGACAGTGTTAAATTTATCTGCCATCATAATCACTGTCTTTCTGCAAGAAATTTTAACTCCCCGCCTGCAAAGTAACTTTCTGCATTGCACGCCCTTCCTTGTCGCCATGCTGTGTTTGATGATAATCTACAGTCCCCTTCCGCTTTGACCGATATGCTGCCATATGTTGTCACACTTTTAAAACAACGTACTGCGGAGTGAACACTTTCAGAATCCTTGGAGCAGTAATCTGATCCTGATTTCTTTGGGGAACACCCCGTAGCAGTTTGCATTTTACACACACACACACACACACACACACACACACACACACACACACACACACACACACACACACACACACTCACACTCACACACACACACACACACACACACACACACACACACACACACACACACACACACACACAATACTTGAGTATGTTTCTGCCTATTGGGCAGTGGGTGTTTCATGAATGGGTCCTTTAGTTGATGACTCACTGTGTCCTTTACTTTTGGAAATCAACAGACGTAGACAATAAAACAAACAAAGAGAAAAGAATAGTTTTGCAGACTTCAATCACAAAAGTACATCGTTAGGGTGAGACAGGGTTGAGGAGTGGAACTTTTCCGATTGTGCTGAAATCTCCAAGAGTCTGAGACACTTAATGTTGAACAACCAAGTTGTCTTCTAAGCATCTGTCACTGCCGTCAGCGTAAATTAGAATGAACTTCCAGGAAGTATTCCTCTCAGTAATTCGAGCTTTTGGAGCTGTGCTCAAATCCAAAACATTCTTGTGTGATCTGAGACGAAGCTCAAATGTGGCAGAGAGGGACAAGGTGAAAACCTGATGTCATTCACGTCTACTATAAGACCACAGACAAAATAGCAAAATTAGGGCATTCAGTTCAGGTCTGTTCTGCCATTCCATCTTAGTGAATCATGGATCCTACTCAACCCATACTCCTACCTTCCCGTCTTAATTTTTGATGCACTGACTGATCAGGAAACTATATTTTTCCATTTCGAGTATATCCATGGTCTTGGACTCCACAGCACTCTGAGGTAGCGCATTCCACAGATTAAATACTCTCAGACTACAAACTATTCTTCTTATCTCTGTTCTAAAGGACCACCCTCAATTTTGAGGCTGTGCCCTCTAGTTTTGGACATCCCCACTTTTTTAATCTTTTTATTAATATCAACATATTGAAAATAACAAAAATATTAATGCACAATTAATCGATCAGATTAAACATTTGTTTATCAAATGGTCACCAATGTCTTTGTCACTGATAGGTAGGATCAATGCTATCAAGATGATTATTTAACCTAAATTTTTATATTTATTTCAAGTGGTACTAACTTTTATGACTTTTATTCTGAAATCCTTTTTTGATAATGTTGATTCTAAAATTTCTTCATATATACGGCAGAATAAAAATCCTAGGTTAGGTAAAAGATATTTACAGAAGTCTGAAAAGGAGGGTGGTCTGGCATTGCCGAATCTTATATTTTATTATTGGGCAATTAATATCCAATACATGAAATTTTGGTTATGAGACTTGAATATAACTTTAAGTCCTCACCGGGTAAATCTTGAATGCAAATCTGTACAAGGGTTTTCATTGGGCTCCATTTTAGGGATTTCCTTCGCTCTTTCTAAATTGTACAAACAAATGGGTAATCCAATAGTTAAATGCACTTTACGAATTTGGTTTCAATTTCGGAAATCTTTTGGGTTGAATCAATTTATTCCAGTAACTCCTATTATATCTATTTTTTTCATCCCTCTATCATGGAGCAAACATATTTGGCTTGGAAAACTACAGGTATATTACGATTTTCTGATTCATTTTTGAATAAATGTTTCATGGCTTTTGAACAATTATCTAATATATATATAATTTGCCTAGATCCCATTTCTTTAGATATTTACAGATTAGAAACTTTTTAAATACTGTTCTTCCTACCTTCCCGAATCTGGATTCTATGGGTATTCTGGAAAAAAAAAGATTTAAATCCTTTTCAGAAAGGTGTAATAGCAACTGTTTATGCTATAATTATGAAAATCCGTTCAGACGTATCTAATAAAATTAAGAATGATTGGGAAAGGGAAATTAAGCTTTCTTTAACTATTGAAAAATGGGAAAAAAATCTTCAATTCGTTAACTCATCCTTGATATGTTCCAAACATTCGTTGATACAGTTTAAAGTAGTATACAGGGCCCATATATCCAAGGATAAATTCGCTCGTTATTACTCCCATATAAATCCTGTTTGTGATAGATGTCACTCTGAGATAGGCTTTTTTAACTCATATATTTTGGTCATGTCCTTCTTTGAAAATGATAGAACTAAATCATTTAACCTCTTCAGCTCGTCGGATGATTGCATTTCTTGCATTAATGGCTAAAAGATCTATTTTGCTGAATTGGAAAGAAATCAATCCTCCTACTACATTTCATTGGTTCTCTCAAACTACGTTGTGTTCAAACTTAGAAAAAATTATAAGCGTCATATATGATCCTTCTATTAAATTTGAAAAGACTTGGAAGCCATTTATTCAACACTTGCATATGATGTAATTTGACCTTTTCCAAACCTATTTTTTTTTCTTGTTTTATATATGTAGAGCGGATCGGAGTTAATGACACTAATGGTTCTTATTTTTAAATATTACAAACAACCCATGTTCTTTTTTTCTCTTTTTCTTTTTATTCATTAGTTAGTATTGGTTAGATTAGTCTTTTGGAGGGATGTGTATATATATATAGTTTTTTTTCCCTTTTTCTCATTTGTTATGCTAATTTTCTTTTTTTCTGTGATTATATTTGTATTTTCTACGATTTCGGGAGGTTTAATGCCCTTGTATTAACTGAGTGTATAGTCATATATGTGAATTATCCCCACTATCGGAAACATCTGCTCCATATCCACCCCAACAGGTTCACTCAACATTCTGAAGTTTTAAATTCGATCCGTCTGCATTCTTCTAAATTCCGGTGAGTACAAGGAGAAAGCTACCAATTGTTCCTCATATCTGTAACACTCTGGAAAAGTTTTCACTGCTAACGTGATGGTCTTTCTTACAAAGCAGAGTCTGAGTTATCGAGAGAGATAGCGGGCGCTGTGGAATGTGAGCGTTCTTTGTTCGGCTGGAAGTGAAGTGGGAAGATGCTGGAGTGAACCGCTCCTAGGATTCGACCAGCGGGGGACCGTGATTCAACGGTAAATATTACTTCTGGAAAAGTTGAGTTCTAGCACGTGCACATTTCGCTGTTTAATTATAAAGCGAAAGGAGACGGAGGGAAGCGTGCCAGTGAGGAAACGCCCTGCCATCACGGGGTTGCGGGTGGGGTGTTGAGGAACGCGTTCCAATCAATATATCGAGGAACATCCTGAAGCAAAACAAAACAATCAAACTATTTCTGAACGTTTAATGGAGCCGAACTCCAGTGTGGCAGTGCGGATCAAGGTTATTTATGCGAGAGGCATGCGTGACCTAGGCTATCAACCGACTGCTATACCGTTCTTTTGACAACTAGTATTGAGGCAGCTTAGTGCGCTAGAGATCTGGGGTCTTCGTACTGAAAACTGCCTGTATGATGGTTACTTGTCGTTGAAGCTGGACGTTTCTGAAGCTGCTGTGGGAATAGCTGAGGTTGGTGATACATTAGTGTTTGTTTCTCCGGACCTCGTCGAGAAGGGCGAAGCTTCAATTGTTGTGGGAACAGTTACTCATATTCTTAGGAGATTAGTTGGAACCTGCAAAGAGAAAGTTGGACTGAGCTTCCAGAAAACACTGTCCATTCGATTGGTTCAGAGCTACTTTTTAGGAAGCGCGTGGCCGCACTGGGGCTAGATGAGGAGCATAAACGAGGGACTGTGTTTTACATTCACTGCGGAAGTAGCTAGAGTGACGGGAATCCCAAACTTTCCCGGAATAGGTGCAGAAGTAGACCATTCGGACCTTCGAGCCTGCACCGCCATTCTGAGAACATGGCTGATCATCTACTATCAATACCCTGTTCCTGCCTTGTCCCCATATCCCTTGATTCCCCTATCCATAAGCTACCTATCTAGCTCCTTCTTGAAAGTATCCAGAGAAATGGCCTCCACTGCCTTCCGAGGCAGTGCATTCCAGATCCCCACAACTCTCTGGGAGAAGACGTTTTTCCTTAACTCTGTCCGAAATGACCTACCCCTTATTTTTACAACTTGCCATCTGGTACTGGACTCTCCCAGCATCTGGAAAATATTTCCTGCCTCTATCTTGTCCAATCCCTTAATAATCTTATATGTTACAATCAGATCCCCTATCAATCTCCTTAATTCCAGCGTGTACAACCCCAGTCTCTCTAACCTCTCTGTGTAAGACAGTCCGGACATCCCAGGAATTAACCTTGTGAGTCTATGCTGCACTTCCTCTACAGCCAGGATGTCCTTCCTTAACCCTGGAGACCAAAACTGTACACAATGCTCCAGGTGTGGTCTCACCAGGGCCCTGTACAAATGCAAAATGATTTCCTTGCTCTTGTACTCAATTCCCTTTGTAATAAAGGGCAACATTCCATTAGCCTTCCTCACTGCCTGCTGCACTTGCTCATTCACCTTCAGTGACAGATGAACAAGGACTCCGAGATCTCTTTGTATTTCTCCCTTACATAACTCTACACCGTTCAGATAATAATCTGCCTTCCTGCTCTTACTCCCAAAGTGGATAACCTCACACTTATTCACACTAAACGTCATCTGCCAAGTATCTTGATTTTTTTACAATATTTTTATTCAGAAGAAAAAAAAGATTTACAGAGTGCAACACATAGATACATCTCAACATAACTTGTGTACATTCATATATTGTAATAAAATTGATCAAAATGTTATAGCATAACACATAAATGTATACCACAGTAATCAAAAAATAAAGATAGGTTATACATCATAAAAGAATTTTTTTTATATCTAAAAAAAGTCAACCACCTACCAACTAACAAAGAAAAAAGCTGATGGATGACAATAGATAATTAGAAAAAAAAACATATTCACTTAAGAAGAGAAGATAAAAATATACATAAAAGTCTGTGCACTGTTAAACTTTATAAATTGGAAAAGTAATTTAGGAAAGGTCCCCAAATATCATAAAAAGTTTGCTTCGAATTTAAGACTGAGCAGCGCATCTTTTCTAAATTTAAATACGGCATGATATCACGTAGCCATTGAAGATGTGCAGGAGGGTTAGGCTCCTTCCAGTTAAGCAAGATTGCTCTTCTTGCTAATAGAGAGGTTAAAACTAAAACCTGTTGGTTAGGAGTATTTAAAGTTATATCTTCATTTGCAATAATACCAAACAAGGCAGAAAGAGGATTTGGGTCATATTGGACCCTAAAAAGTTGAGAGAAGGTATGAAATACTCCCCACCAAAACTTTTCAATTATAGGGCAAAACGGAATCATATGAATTAAAGAGGCATCAGCAGAGTTGCATTTATTACAAAGTGGAGAAACATTCGGGTAAAAACTGGAGAGCTTCTGTTTAGAAATGTAAGCTCTATGAACCAGTTTAAATTGTAGAAGTGAATGACGAGCACAGAAAGATGATTTATTAACCCGTTTAAGAATTTTATTCCATCTCTCTTCAGAAATCTGACAATTTTGGTCATCCTCCCAAGCTTTTTTTTATTTTATCTAAAAAGTCTTGTCTAGAATCAATCAACAAGTTATAGATACCGGTAATAGAACCATTAACAAAAGATTTTAAATTTAAAAGATCGTCCAATAATTTTTTCATCAGGACCAATAGGAAAAGTAGATAATTGGAAACGTAGAAAATCTGCCAAGTATCTACACAGTCACCCAGCCTATCCGTCACCCTGAATTCTCCTAACATCCTCATCACATGTCACACTGCCACCCAGCTTAGTATCATCAGCAAACTTGCTGATGTTATTCTCAATGCCTTCATCTAAATCATTGATGTAAATCGTAAACAGCTGTGGTCCCAATACCAAGCCCTGTGGCACCCCACTAGTCACCAACTGCCAGTCCGAGAAACACCCATTCACCGTTACCCTTTGCTTTCTATCTGCCAACCAGTTTTCTAACCATGTCAATGTCTTCCCCTCAATGCCATGAGCTCTGATTTTACCCACTAATCTCCTGTGTGGGACTTTATCAAATGCATGATGCCGAAACTTTTCTGGTGGATGCTCGGGAAGACCACGAAGAGGAGGGGTGCTTAGCGCCTGGGGTGCTGATGAGGGCCGAACTGCAGAGGCCGTTGGCTCTACATGTGAACAGGATGACAGAAATTGTCAGGAACACCTCGGAGAGAGACATCACTCGCAGGAGGGGATTGCCATTGGCGCACGATCTTGTGGCGAATACAATGTCCAGTGTTCCTGTGAAACAAGCAGGGAAGAAGCCCTCTCCTGTAGAGAGAAATTTGACAGGCAGCTCATTCAACGTTGGTGACGCCCCTGTACCTGGAGGTTGGAGGAGGAGATCAACAGAGAAGATGTTGAAGTTAGAAAACCTATTTTCTACTTACGGGTTTGTTTCAGAAACATCCGGTGATGATGGCTGCTCCGTTCAGAGAAAGGTTGTGGCGACAGACACCCGCTGATGTGAAGACGTCCGGCTGTGCCTGCAGTAGCTGAAAGAAGTGGCGATCATCACGAGTTAAGGAGGCCCGATGCGTTCAGGAGTGCTGGCGAGGAATAAGAACGGAAAAGTAAGAATGTGTGTTGACTATTGAACTCTGTGCTAACATAGAGTCTGCGACCAGTATACAGTCCCAAGAATCGAGGACACGCTGGCTGCCTCAGTGGTGAAAACAAGTTTAGTGTGCTGGATCTGAGCAGTGGGTATTATGAGATAAACGTAAGAGAGGCTGATAAGGCAAATAAAAACGGCATTAATATGCTACATGGATTCTACCAGCTTGTAAAGATGCCCCAGGAAACATCGGGAGACCAGGCTACTTTCCAGCCTGTCGTAAAGAGAATTGTGGGGTAGGAAAGTGCTTGAAATGCTGGTTTGCCTGGATGATAGAGATCGGGCCCACGTTTGATAGCATCAAGCGAGGTTAATGAAAGTGTTAGGCCGCCTGAAAGCTGAAACGTTAAAATTTTCTCTAGCGAAAGCCATTCTGAAAGACGTCAATCAACTATGTTGAGCATATAGCCTCTCGGGATGGAGTCGCTCACCCGTCAAACACAGAGGCAGTGACCACATGGCCAAGGCCATAGGGTGTGAGTGTTGTTCCTTGGATTCTGTGGATGCTATCGGAAGATGGTGAAGAGCTTCTCTACAGTAAGTCACTCTTCTGATCAACCGTGCGGTTACCCCCCATTGGGGAAGAAAGGGAGGAGGATGAAAGGAGAAGATGATAAAGATTATCTTAGCCCTTCGGAGCCTTTTGGAGCGGGATGGGATGCAAAATGTGAGAGACATTTCATTGCTGAAGGAGCTGCTGACGAAAACGCCTGTGTGTGTTTTTTTTTTTTGCAGACCCCGGATTTCCGTATGTAATGCATACTGATGCCAGCAGTGAGGGCTTAGTTCAGGATCTGGCCAAGAATAGACAACTGTCGCGATTATCAGCTGGAGTCCGTCATCCCGCGGGTGAAGCTACCCCATGCAAAAATTTGAGGTCTTGGCATTGAATTTTGCTGTGGTAGATAAGTTAAGCGACTGTCTGTATGGAGCCAAGTTCGAGGTGAGGACGAAAAACAACACAATAACTTATATCTTGACCAGGGCGAAAATGGATGGCACAGGCCTTCAGTGGCTGGTGACGTTGTCTTCATATGAGCCCTACCGTCAAAAGAACGGTACAGCAGTCACTTGATAGCCTAGGTAGGCCATGTATGCATCTAGTATAAATACCCTTGATTCGTAGTGCTACACTGGAGTTCGGCTCCATTAAACGTTCAGGATTTGTTTTTTATTTGCTTCAGTGATATCTTCCGTGATATATTGAATGGAACGCGTTCCTCCACACCCAACCCTGAGACGGCAGGGTGTTCCCTCACTGGCTCTCTTCCCGCCGTCTCTCTTTGCTTTAGTACCCTGGGGCTCACCTTCTGAAGGCTTTCCGGTCTTTGGCCCTCCCGCCTGAAGTGTTCCTCTGTTATAGCAGACAATAACGGTTGCTTGCCATCTAGCGCGACCACGTTCGCTTGCACCCCTCTGCTTAGTCCGTCTCCTTAGGGGTCCGATTACCTTTCAATTTGTCATGCGGTGTGGGCGCACACGCCGTAAACAATCTCAGTTCTAAACTCTGCAACGATCTGGTTTAACACCCCCGTTGTGTGCTGCCCGGGGTCACTCCAGCAACGTGAACTACCGAGTGGTGTGTACTCCATCGCATTCTCCTCCTCTCTTACTTCTCTGATCTGCTCAACAAACGAGGGAGCGTTGGAGCCCTACGGGACATTCGGAGACGCCAAGCGATCATGGCCGGGGACTGTGAGCTTTTCGCCGCAATGTGCATTTCTAACTGAATCACCTCAGCCGTTTGAGTGTTCCCCCAAGCGCTGCGAGTAATGCGGATGTCTCTCTCGTCGACGAATGTCGGCGGGAAGTTTCTTTCCATTCTTCTGAAAAAGGTTCCTGAACCCCGTCATAAGCTCCATTGCACTTCTCGCGTCGAAAACATTTTCTGGCGCTTGCACGTCGCCCGCAGAAGTAGCAAAGCGGTTCTGTGTCTTTAAGGATCTCCATACGTCCGGAGACGCCTCCTTCAAACTATCTAGCGGTCTGTCGTTTGCTGTCTTCCCGCTTTATCAGAGCACAGCCACTCATCAGGGCCGCTCGGCCCGTCTCATAGGGCTGCTACCCTTCGGTGCTATTCCCGAGAACATGCTGATCCTCCGATAACAAGGACTCTGCGCTTGTAGAACTGGCCAATTTATTTGCCAGAGAATTTATGGCCAACTCATAATGCTCATCCGTCGCCGGAGGACTCACACTTTCCAAATCCGACCGCCCCTTCCCTTCGCTCCGCAGAAACGACAGCAACTTGTCTTTAAAATTTCTGCCCCCAAAGGGAAACAGGAAACCTGGCATCGGATACGGCACACCTGTCTAAACCCCTCCCTGAAGATTGGACAGCCAACGCTCACCCCTCTAACGGGGGCCGAGCAGGATCAGACATTTCTACTTTCGTACGTACGCAACGCTGGAAGAACTCAGCAGGTCAGGCAGCATCCGTGACGTCAGCACGTTGACCATCTGAGGCTGCAGAACCAACAACGTTATCAGTCGGGTTAACGATAGACACTAAGATTAGTAATGTTGCACTCAGGCTGGCCAGCGGTGATATTATCATTTCAGCTCGGTGATGGTTCAGGAGAAGCAGTGATAACATCAGCGTGGTCAGTGACATGTTAATGAAAGCACAGACCATTTTACATTTTGAACAGAAGTGCCTCTTTGAACTATAAGCCAGGCCCATAATCATTCAGACTTTTCAGTATCACAGTCAATGTTTCTGCTTATTGTTTGCTGTCGTCCAGTCGAAGTCTAGGTATTGGACCCCCAGTAGCTCAGACAGATGACCGTGAGTGTGATTAGTGGGAGTTAGTGCACATTCAGCAAATTTTATTTCACATTGCTGCTCATCTGCAAAGACTGTTATATTCTGTTCCTTGAAATGTTTTATTTCATTCTATCAATATTTGCAAATTATTACAAAATAGTTCTTAAACGGTTTTGCTCTTTTCCTCCCACAGAAAACAGACACCTGAGCGTATTCTGGAATTCTGTAAGAGCCGAACTTTAACAGGCTAACTGCACCTCACTTTGTCTGTGATTAATCTGGTTAGTGATGTGCGGTAACTCTCCCTCGTTGTCATTGCGCAGCTCGATTGAAACAAAAAAAGCATACACATTTATTCCCAGCACTAGCACATTTTTCTTCAGTAGTTAAGTATCTTAACAGTATGGTTACATGTACACAATGTATTTTAACCTCTATATTCACTATTTTGTTTCTGGTATGAGACATCAGAGAAAAACATATCGGTTGTGTAAAGGTGTAAGTGATGAAGGCTCGGTGTTCTTATGTTCCCCGGTGATTCCCATTATCTGAACCTACTGAACACAAGCTGCACCTATTTTCGTTTTAGCTGGGAAATATAAATAATAGTAATCATGCGATTCTACTGGAGTGAATGCAGTGGATGCAACGTGCACATTGCTCGGATGGGAATTTATTAGAAATCAGGAAGTGAGATGCCATTCCTTCCATGAAGAACAGTGAGCATCGCGGTGGCGGGTGGGTGGGTGGGTGGGGGGTTCCATAGAAATCTACACAGTTGTATGTATGAGATCTGCAGTGTTAACCATTTTTCCATAGCACATTTATCTCATGGGAAAGACAAGTGCAAGGTTTACTGAACGTAGTTGAAGGCTGCTGATTTTCTTTTCTCATTTCATTCTTAGGCAAAAGATTAAGTAACGAATGAAAGGTACTTCCGCCGATTTGATCTTGAACGTCCACATATTCGGAGCAGCTCCGTCATTATCGAAAGGGCCGTGGCGGTGACGAGAGCGGAAATACGGTGAAAACAAGTGACAGTCAGGGTAATAATTGGTAGGAGGTGGGTGTCGCGTTTAGTGGAACCGGACATTCTGTTCCTGTGATGTGACATTTTTATTCCCCCCGCAGCTACGTTATCCGATGACCGCCAGTTCAGCGGTGTCAAATGGACAACACTGCGACCAGCTCTGAGAAGAACTTAGCGATATTGTTTGTTAATTAGTTGGATAATTGAAATGAGCGGTTGTCTCTCTGCGCTGATGAACTGCTCTCTGAACTTGGAATGAGTTACCTCATAAATAAACGTGTTTGTGCAGCAACTTAACATCATCAGCATGAATCTGGATTGCTCAACTATGTATTCGGATCGTTGTAATTATTTCGATCCAATCCAGCAGAGGCGTGATAAAGGAATTCGGCAAACTTCACCGACCACAGGATGATGAAGCTTCCGGAGATGGTGAGAAGTAAGATCACAGACCTCCTCCTGCTCTCCATCTCCGGATCGGTACGGTTCTCCGCTTTGTTCTGTCCCCTCAACCCCTCACGGACACGACTAGTGACTAAAATGTGCCTCACCATCAGACCATTGAACAGTAGTATTAACACATACGGGAGTAGCGGCGTCAGAACGGCCGTAAACCATCTAAATCCCACCCACCCGGGATCTGTATAGTAAGCAGATTTTACAATACAGTCCCAGGGTACATCGTCAATCACTTTCACTGGATGAAATTTGAAGAAGTAGGGAACGCTTTTAAAGCTTTGGAGCACGCCGGTTGTTGTCACAACCACAGCCGCAGTTTTCCCGGTGCAATACTTAGCTTTCAGCTTCTGGCAACGTATGGCGACAAACCGATAAAATGTGAAAATGACACTGAACTAGTCAGAAAATTGCATCGCTGCTAATCCCACGGCATTGATCACACTGCATGGTGTAATGTCCGGGAAAATAGTTATTACGGATCCGCCACACTATAACGTGAAAGATGATGGTCAGTAGATCCGCCGTTGCCATGGACACCAGGTAGCGGATGGTGCAGGTAGGGAGGCCGCATTTTCCCCTGGACAGAACACAATCGCCACTAAATCCAGTGGGGGAACAACAACAATATTGAGTTAATTACCGTCTCGCAGGTCACTTTGTCTCAGGGCGGAATAAATGGAGAACTATCAAACTGTGCAGACAACTCAATTCTGGAGATTTGAAATGTGTAAAGCGCGAGTCGCAAAGCGCTAACTGTGTGCATGCATGGTGGGTGAAGTTGTACGACACTTAGGACTGAAAAAGGAACATTGTTTGGGAAGGAGGCGTTGTCAGCTGATCACGGAGGGCGCTCTGGAGAATTCAATATAAATCTCCCACCACTAGGTTTTTCATTCATGTCTAAAGCCTGGTTACCTCAGCAACCTTCGATGGTGATGGCCGTGTCCCGGACATCCGCATTCTGGCACTCTCAGCACAGAGCAAGGACGCGCTCCCTCCGCCTCTGTACATTTACAGAGTTCGCATTTCAAAACAGACTTATTTTCCCCACTCGCATGTCTTCGTCTCCTCCACTCCACTTATGTCAGCCGACCACACGGACCCCGCTGGCTGGCTTCTTTTAGATTTTGCAAATATTTTTGGACGAATTCTTTCACATTATGTCAAAGTCTCCGATCAGAAAGATCTTATTTTCGTGGTTAAAGTTTCTGTCTGATCCACTGAACTGTTCGGGTATTGTGCTCGTTGGCGCTGAAAGCATCCAAATTCCAAAGGAAAGACAACTTAGATACTTCAAAAATATCTGAGCCTTTCAGGGAATGCTCCACATTACTGCACCACAAGTATAATTGTTTCAATGCTTGTTGTCCCAAAGCGGAGAATCGCATGAACCGCTAGATGGGTCCTTAACTCCCCCCTCACCTCACGGCCGGTAGGGACGTGGTACACTGAAAAACAGACAGCTATTTGGATTTTCAAAATTGCCCACGGATCGGAGTCTAACTCAGGAGTGATGTCCACTTCTCTCTCCTTAATGTCACCGGAGTTTCACTTCCCGAATTCCATTCAAACTTGGATCAATTTCTTAAAACGTAGCAATACCTTGAGATTTTAATGTAAAACATTTTCCACTTTTGATGCGGAATAATACCAAGTAACCGGTAAAGATGCCGAGCGCACTGGAGTATCGGTGTTTACTCTGACAGCGGTTTATCGTTGATAAATCAAAACTGCCTGCTATGAATCCACAAAATGATTCATATCCTCGATCTCACTCTAAACATCTGGTTCAGCTTCCGGTGTACTTTCAGCCGACGCTACGGATTAAATTGCAGGGAATTTCTGAACGAGCACAGAGTTTTGTCACAGTGTCTCTACTGCATTCACTGATACAGCGGCATCACAACGCTGTCGGTAATTGAATGCGCCCAAAAACTGTGGACAAATGCTGATTCTCCTGTGTTCTTACCGGGAACACTAATAACGGCAACGATCATGTAATATATCGTCCTCATAGTGTAGAATGTTTCAAACATGCTGTGTGAGATTCCGCCTGGACTCCAGCTGCCGCGATTTCCCTGAAGACGCTCTGAGCTGATGAGTCTCCACGGTCATTCGTATATACTTGCTCCAACACACTGAACATTCAATAGTACACATAGCTGGCGTGTCCTCCCGCAGCTGGGTTAAAAATAATTATGATGTCATTCTTGTAAATTCCCAATTGTGATGAAGCATGGTTAGCTTGACACGACATTGGAAAATCTCGAAGACAAACAAATGGTGTCACCTCTCAGTTTCATGGTCGTTACTGTTTTCTTGTCCATCCCTCGGCTCCATAGACTTTGTCATCATAGACGGGGAGACTCTGTTGCGACTAGAACAGTTAAGAATGGAGAGACATAAGTTCAAGGCTGCAGAGCCAGAGAAACAGAGGGAATTTGAGAGGGAGATGCGGCGTCAAAAGTGTCAAGTGTCAGGCCGTGGTGGCGAGAGGGAGTATCAATTACTGTCAGTCAGGAAATTAAGTTGGTACCTCCGTTTGCTGAAGGAGACTTTGATAGGTACCTCCTACATTTTGAGAAAGTGGCTCAGAACAGGAAGTGGCCGAGGGAGGACTGGGCAGTATTGATGCAAAGTTTGTTAAACGGGAAGGCGCAGCAAGCATATTCTGCCTTGTCTGTGACTGAGTCGACTACTTATGATGCTGTGAAGGAGGCTGTGCTTAAGGTCTGTGAAATGGTGCCAGAGGTGTACCGACAGAAGTTTCGGGGTTTGAGGAAGTCTGGGAACCAGATATATGTAAAGTTTGCCCGTGAAAAGGAGAGGTACTTTGATCGGTGGTGTGCCTCGAAAGAGGTAGAGGAAGACTACCTCAAACTGAGACAGCTGATGATGATCGAGGAATTTAAAGAGTGTGTCCCTGGTGAGATACGGACATACTTAGAAGAGAAAGAGGTTGAGACTCTTTCCGCGGCTGCTAGGTTAGCAGATGCGTTTGCCCTGACTCACAAGATTAAGTTTTTCCCGAGCAAAGGTTATCAGAAGAGTTACTGGGATAATCCACCAAGTAACACAGGAAACAAGGCAGGTAAAGAGGAGGGGAAACCAACCAAAGATAAGTTTTCCAGTTTTACCTGTTACTACTGCAGGAAGTCTGGCCATGTGGCGTCTAACTGTCTTATTCGGAAGAAAGAAATAGGAAAGGAGAAGGGGAAAACCCCCGACGCGTGTGCGCCGGCAGCTGAGACCACACGAAGGAAGGTGGGGTCTGGCCGAGTTCAGGAAGGGATTGAGTGGTTTATTATCAAGGGTTTTGTGTCTGTGAAGGAGGGGTCACCCCTAGTTCCAGTGAGAATCTGGCGCGATAGTGTAGACTTTCAGTCACTGATGTTAAGTGATGTCTTAGAATTTGGTAACGAGACAAAAACAGACTAAGTGAATATTCTGGAAGGTATTGGCAAGGGAATAGAGGTCGTGATTTTGCGCAAAATAATTTTTATATGTGACTTAGTGTCTGGACCAGTTGAGATAGGGATACGACCTAAATTACTGATAGCTAACGTGGACGTCTTGTCGGGAAATGACCTGGCAGGAAAAGATGTACACCCAGGGTTACAGCTAACAAGCCGGCCTGCTGTTAGTGAGACAAGCGCAGACAGTGAACTTTATCCCGCCCACAAGAAGCACGACAATGAAGGCTGCAGAAGTGACCAATGTAACTGCCTTCTCACAACATTAGCCTTTGGATTACAAACATCTGGCATGAATTAACCTGTGCATTTGAACTGAACTTTCTCAGGTACCATTGTAAGACTGTTTCGCTTACCTCCAAAGTTTGAGGAAGTTTGGGGATTTATATATTTACACCTATATATGCACAACACCGTTAACTCTCGATTTACCTGATTTAAGTTACTATATGACGTACGTACTAATAAAACAGTGTTTTGTTAGCAGCAAAACCAGACTCCAGGTGTGTTCTATTGTTTCTAATACTTTTACAGGGTTGCATGTACGTGACACCACTCTGTTTTCTGCCAACCAGCCAATGCTCCACCCACGCTAGTAACTTCTCTGTAATTCCATGAGTTCTTATCTTGCTAAGCCATCTCATGTGTGGCACCTTGTCAAAGACCTTCTGAAAATCCAAGTCCACCACGTCTATTGCATCTCCTTTGTCCACCCTGCTTGAAATTTCATCAAAGAATTGCAGCAGGTTAGTTAGGCAGGATTTTCCTTTCAGGAAACCATGCAGGCTTTGGCCTATCTTGTCATGTGCCTCCAGGTATTGTGTAATCTCATCCGTAACAATTGATTAGAACAACTTGCCAACCACTGATGTCAGGCTAACACGTCTATAATTTCCTTTCTGCTGCCTTTCAGCCTTATTAAGTAACGGAGTAAGATTTGCAAATAACAACGTACATTGTTGAAGCTCTGACGGCAATCTGCCAATCCTTCTTGTGTATTTGTGTGGGGTGCTTTCCCAGGCCGGTTGTGCTGCATGTGCATCTCCCAAAATTTAATCTTGTCGATGTCACTGCTGGTCTGTGTGTTCAGGCTTAGTCACACAATGTTTCAATGTGCTGGTTCATTGTGGTGGGGATACGAATGGACAATAAACTGGACTGGTCAAAGAACACTGAGGCTGTCTACAAGAAGGGTCAGAGCCGTCTCTACTTCCTGAGGAGGCTGAGGTCCTTTAACATCTGCCGAACGATGCTGAGGATATTCGACAAGTCTGTGGTGGCCAGTGCTATCATGTTTGCTGTTGTGTGCTGGGGCAGCAGGCTGACGGTAGCAGACAAAGCAGACACCAACAGAATTAACAAACTCATTTGTAAGGCAAGTCATGTTGTGGAGGTGGAACTGGACTCTCTGATGGTGGTGTCTGAAATGAGGATGCTGTCCAAGTTGCATGCCATCTTGGACAATGACTCCCATCCACTCCCTAATGTACTGGTTAGGCACAGGAGTACATTCAGCCAGAGACTCATTCCACTGAGATGCAACTCTGAGCGTCATAGGAAGTCATTCCTGCCTGTGGCCATCGAACTTTACAATTCCTCCCTCGGAGTGTCAGACACCCTGAGCCAAAAGGCTGGTCCTGGACGTATTTCCACTTGGAATAATTTACTTATTGTTATTTAATTATTTATGGTTTTATATTGCTATATTTCTGCGATATTCTGGTTGGTGTAACGAAACCCAATTTCCCTCAGGATCAATAAAGTATGTCTGTCTGACTCGCGAGTCCAGCAGGAGGCAGACCTGATCAGTCAGAGACTGCAATTTCAGACAGGTCAGTCTGGGTGAGCAGCGCACCAGGGTCTTGTCCATTTTTCTGACAAACTGGGTCACCACACTGATACCCGCTTTTATTCCCTACAATATCATCGTCGGTATTAATTTCCCAGCTCCTGTGGTAAGATTCAAACTGATACCTTGGCTTGTTATTGCAGTGTGCCTGGGTTAAGGATAAGGGTACCAGTCCCGTGTATTGGTTGTACCGTAGTCCTGTGCTGGTGTGTTCAGGGGTCTGATATCTCCAGCTGACCATGTGACAGGGCTCCCTCCCAGTCAGTGGGGTTGAAGTGGAATTAATTTCCGTTCCACTTCAGCCCAGTATTACAGTCAATCTTTGCTTCAAATTATAACTTAATTGTGTCTCATAAACAAGGAAAACGAATCTATGTAAATTTTAACTCGATTAATGGCATCAAGTTTTTCTGTCAGCACGGTGTTCATCAAATAGGGGTGATCGAATTTTCCAACTGGGAGGGCATCATCTGCCACTGTCAGTTCCTAGACTTCGTCAGTAATCCTGTAAATATTAAACTGCAGCTTATGAACTGCAATTTTGAACTATTTTCCAAATCCACACAGGGTTTCAGTAACGAACATGTCCTACCTTCTGTTCCGACAAGCTTCCTCCTGAAATAAATAAGAACACAGATTTGTTTACACTTAGACTTACTGTTCACATCCTGAATTTCATCCAAATCATTACAAGGTGATAAAAATTCCCACTCCCACAGTCACTCATACACACGGACAATACAGAATCACAGCGTAAATTACAAAGAATGCTTCTTAAAGTTAGACCATAACTGTGAGGATGAAACCTACAGGAAAGACAGGACAGGTTGTGCATTTTTGTCTGGATAAGATGTTAGGTTGATAGGATGAAGGGATTTAATATTAGTGATGGATTTGATAGGAGTGTGTGGAGAAAGTACCTATTTTTGGTGAGATCTTCATTTTCATTTTCAGAATCTTTTTATTGGTAAGTAATCTTCAACAGCTATAAAATGATACAAAACATCAACAGATTAATATGCGAAGTGGGTATGGGGGCCAGGTTATCGAGCCTCTCGCGTAGTCTGTTCAGGACAGCTGCGGGTTCTTCCTCTTGCCCCCTTGGGGCTGGTATGAACTCTCCTGGGACGACCAGGGGTGCGCCTTGCACAAACTCAGTCGACGAGGTGCGCAGATCTTCTTTGGCGCCGTGCGGATTCCGAGCAGGACCCAGGGAAGCTCATCGACCCAGTTAGGCCCTTTGAGGTAGGCCATGAGAGCCGACTTCAAGTGACAGTGGAAACGCTCCACTGGTCCGTTCAACTGTGGGTGGTAGGCAGTTGTGTGGTGCAGCTGTGTCCCCAAAACGCTGACCATAGCTGACCACAGGCTGGAGGTGAACTGGGCGCATCTGTCGGAGGTGATGTGGGCCGATACACCAAAGCGAGATACCCAGGTGGCAATCAGCACCCGGCGCAAGATTCGGAAGTGGTGGCGGTAAGCGGGACTGCCTCTGGCCATCTTGTGAACCGGTCCACGATAGTCAGGATGTGCCGCGCTCCTCGCGACTTCGGCAGGGGGCCCACGATATCCACATGAATGTGGTCAAAATGCCGGTGGGTGGGGTGGAACTGCTGCAGCAGTGCTTTGGTGTGCCGCTGCACCTTGGCCGTTTGGCAGTGCAAGCACGTTTTGGCCCATTCACTGACCTGCCAAACGAACCTGTTGGCTGCCATCCGGACGGCTGACCTGATGGAGGGGTGCGCTAAGTTGTGAATGGAGTCGAAAACGCGCCGCTGCCAGGCTGCCATAACGACGGGGCGGGGTTGGCAGGTGGTGACGTCACAGAGTAGGGTCATCTCACCTGGGCCTACGGGGAGGTCCTGGAGCTGCAAAACGGAGATTGCAGTCCTGTAACTAGGGATCTCCTCGTCTGCCTGCTGCGCCTCCGCCAGTGCATCATCGTCTACCCCCTGGGACAAGGCTTGGATGTTCGGGCGGGAGTGGGCGTTCGCCACGATATTGTCCTTTCCCGAGACATGCCGGACATCCGTCGTGTATTCGGAGATGTAGGACAGATGTCCCTGCTGGCATGACGACCAGGGGTCGGATGCTCTTTCGTGAACGCTAACGTAAGCGGTTTGTGGTCTGTGAACGAGGTGAAAGGCCTACCTTCCAAGAAGTACCTGAAATGCCGGATTGCCCGGTATAGCGCCAACAGTTCCCGGTCGATAGCACTGTATTTGAGCTCGGGTGGTCGTAGGTGTTTCCTGAAAAACGCCAGGGGTTACCAGCGACACTCGATGAGTTGTTCCAGCACCCCACCGACTGCCGTGTTAGATGCGTCCACTGTGAGGGCGGTTGGGACGTCCGTTCTGGGCTGCACTAGCATCGCGGTGTTTGCTAAGGCTTCTTTGGTTTTAATGAAAGCGGCGGCGGACTCCTTGTCCCAGATAATGTCCTTGCCCGGACCCGACATGAGGGCGAACAGGGGGCGCATGATTTGGGCAGCGGAAGGGAGATAGAAATTTACCATACCCACGAATTCCTGAAGGCCTTTGATAGTGTTGGGCCAGGGGAAAATGGCGGACTTCGTCTACCTTAGCGGGCAGAGGGGTTGCCCCGTCTTTAGTAATCCTGTGGCCCAGGAAATCGATGGTGTCGAGCCCGAACTGACGTTTGGCCGGGTTGATTGTCAGGCCGTATTCACTCAGTCGGGCGTAGAGTTGATGGATGTGGGACAAATGCTCCTGACGACTGCTGCTGGCTATGAGGATGTCGTCCAAATAGATAAAAGCGAAGTCCAGAATCGCATCCCACGCGTCCATTAACCGCTGAAACGTCTGTGCGGCATTCTGTAGGCCGAACGGCATGCGGAGGAACTCGAAAAGGCTGAACGGGGTGATGAGTGCCGTTTTGGGGACGTCGTCCGGATGCATCGGGATTTGATGATATCCTCGGACAAGGTCCACCTTGGAGAAGGTCCGTGCGCCGTGCAGGTTTGCTGCAAAGTCCTGAATGTGCAGCACAGGGTAGCAGTCCGGTGTTGTAGCCTCGTTCAGCCTGCGGTAGTCGCCGCATGGTCTCCAGCCCCCTGATGTTTTTGGGCACCATGTGCAGGGGGGAGGCCCATGGGCTGTCGGACCGCCGTATGATACCCAATTCCTCCATCCTCTTGAACTCCTCCTTCGCCAGTCGGAGATTGTCCGGGGGAAGCCTTCGAGCAAGGGCGTGGAGGGGTGGTCCCTGTGTCAGGATGTGGTGCTGTACGCCGTGTCTGGGCATGGCTGCCGTGAACTGCGGTGCCAGAACCGATGGGAAATCCACCAGGACTCTGGTGAAGTCGTTGTCGGACAGCGTGATGGAATCCAGGTGTGGGGCTGGCAACTGGGCTTCACCCAGAGAGAACGTCTGAAAGGTCTCGGCGTGGACCAGTCTCTTCCCTTGCAGGTCGACCAGTAGGCTGTGAGCCCGCAAAAAAATCCGTGCCCAGGAGCGGTTGGGCTACGGCGGCCAATGTGAAGTTCCACATGAACCGGCTGGAGCCGAACTGTAGACGCACAGTATGGGTGCCGTAGGTCCTTATTGTGCTACCGTTCACGGCCCTGAGGGTGGGTCCTGGTGCCCTGTTGCGGGTGTCGTAACTCGTCGGAGGTAAGGCGCTGATCTCGGCTCCGGTGTCGACCAAAAAGCGGCGTCCCAACCGCTTGTCCCACACATACAGGAGGCTATCCCGATGGCCAGCCGCCATAGCCATCAGCGGCGGCTGGCCCTGGCAATTCCCGGAAACTTGCAGGGTGGGCTACAGCGGCGGACTTCTGCGCCCAACCGCTGGTGGTAGAAGCACCATTGTTCACTGGCCTCATCACCCCTGCCTCTGGGGTTAACGGGTTCTGCGGCCGGGCCTGGGCTGGTTTGCTGCTGGGAGCGTGGCCTGGTGATCCCTGCGACAGACGCCCCACTCTCCTTCTTGGCTTTCCACAGCAAGTCCGCCCGGGCCGCCACTTTCCGGAGGTCGCTGCAATCCGCGTCGGACAGCAGCAGGCGTATGTCCTCGGCCAGCTGCTCCAGGAATGCCTGCTCAAACTTGAGGCAGGGCTTGTGTCCTCCGGCCAGGGACAACATCTCATTCATCAAAGCCGATGGCGATCTGTCTCCCAAACCATCCAGGTGCAGTAAGCGGGCAGCTAGCTCGCGCCGTGAGAGTCCGAAAGTCCTTATGAGCGAGGCTTTGAATTCTGTGTATTTGCCATCCGCTGATGGCGATTGTATTAACTCCTCAACTTGGGCGGCTGTTTCCTGGTCGAGGGAGCTCATCACATAGTACTAACATCTGTCATCCGAGGTTATCTGTTGAATGTGGAATTGGGCTTCTGCTTGCTGGAACCATAGTTGAGGTCGCAGCATCCAGAAGCTTGGCAGTTTTAACAAAACTGCATGAACAGATGCGGCTTCGTTCATCTTCGGCCCAAATATCGTTTGGGCTCTCGGGGTCACCAGTTGTAGCGGTGTGGCTCCACGCAGCGCTGCAATAAATGACACGGAGTCGAAGAGCTGCAGTTGCAAAAAAGGTTTATTCAAACTTCGCGGCCCCGTTTTAAAGCCTTCCTCTTCCCGCCCTCTCCGGGCGGGAATGCTGTAGGGGGCGCGTATTCCCAGTCCCGTCCCCCGCGTGGGCTTTTCCCCTTGCTGGGGAAGCAGGCTTGGCGCCCTCTTTGGAACTGGCCTCTATGCCGGCGCGCGTCACTTTGTGAGCCGGTTCGAGTGCGCTGGGAAGTGGGTTGCCACAGAACCCCATCTAACTAGGAAAAAAACGCCAACTACATAAAATAAAATAAAAAAAAAATTAGGAATCAACCTCCGGAGCAATACGTTTGACCATAATCTAAATATATATTAAAAAAATCATCAACCGCCATTTCATATTTATAAAATAAATAATATTGGAAGGAAACCATATAACTTAATTCAAATTATATGATAATAGTTGGCCAAAGAACCCCACCTTCTCTCAAACTCAAATCGAGGATCAAAAGTGCTACTTCTAATTTTTTCCAGACTAAGACATTACATCACTTGAGAAAACCATTCAATTAACATAGGGGAAGAAATATCTTTCCATTTTAATAAAATAACCGTTCTTGGCAGTAGTGTAACAAATGCAATTACATGTTGATCTGAAGATGAGATACCCTGAATATGATGTGGAACTATTCCAAATAAAACCCAGTCAATCTATTAGGTTGTGAATTAATTTTCAAAGCTTTAGAAATTGTAGAAAATAAAGATTTCCAAAACTATTTTAATGAAGAACATGACCAGAACATATGTAACAAAGTAGCTACTTCAGTTTTACATCTATCGCAACAGTTGTCTATACAAGGAAATATTTTAGATAGTCTGTTAAATAATAACGGTGAACAATTTCAAAATTGAATTAAACAATGGTTGGCACATGCAGAAGAAGAATTTATGTTTTACAAAACTCAAAGCCAATCTTCATTAACGAAGTTCATATCAAGTTCTCTCTCCCAATCCAATCTTCACTAAGGGATTCAATTTCAAAATGGTATCCAACAAATCAGATTCTTGTAAATATGGAAACTTGGGTAAATATTGTTGTAAAAAATTTCTAAACTGAAAATATTGCAAAAAAAGTGTATGAGCAAGAGAAAATGTATTAATTAACTCCTCAAAAGTAATCAATCGACCATCACAAAATAAATTTGTAACAGAATGGATTCATTTATTTTTCCATAGAAGAAAAATAGGGTCAGTTGTTGAAGGTTTAAATGAAAAGTTTCTATACAAAAAACTAGACAACTTAGATTGTTTAAAATTTTAAAAAAATTACGAAACGGAACCCAAATCCGTAGGGATTGTTTAATAACCAGATAGAGATTTAAATTTGGAATTTTAGAGAGCTGTGAAGTTAATGGAGCTCCTAAAATTGAAGTTAAATGAAACAGTTTAACAGCTTTTAACTCCAAATCAACGCATAATAGTTTTTGGTTTTTATCAAGCCAATATAACTAAAAACATAGTTATCTAATATTCACAACCCAATAATACAGTCTTAAATTAGGAAGTGCAAGTTCACCATTTAAAAAAAATTGTAAATGATACTTATTAATTCTTAGTCTCTTATTGGTCCAAATAAAAGAAGAAATAAGAGAGTCAATTTGATCGAAAAAAAAAATTAGTTAAAAAGATAGGTATATTTTGAAAAATATATAAAAGTCTAGGTCAAATCATCATTTTCACAGCATGAATATGACCTATTAAAGAAAAAGTAAGAGGATTCCATCTAGAAAATAGTTGTTTCATGGAGTCCATTAGAGGAACTATATTCGCTTTATAGAGATTCTTATTTTTTTTAGTAACTATAATACCTAAATATCTAAATGTATTAACAATTCTAAAAGGAATATCATTATATATACAAACATGGACATTTAATGGAAACAATTCATTTTTATTGAAGTTAAGTTTATATCCTGAAAATTTTCCAAAATCATCAAGTGTTTCAAAAAGATTAGGAATTGATTCCTCTAGATTTGAAATATAAACCAAAAGATTATCAGCATAAAGAGAAATCTTATGTATGGTTCCATTCATAGAGATAGCATGAATATTTTTAGCTTCACGTAGTGTTATACTTAAAGGCTCCAATACAAGATTAAATAATAAAGGACTTAATGGACATCCCTGTCTAGTGCCACGAGGAAGTGAGAAAAAAGAAGACCTGCAGTTATTAGTAATGACTAATGTGGCAATAGGATTCTTATAAATCATTTCAATTTATCTGTTGAAATTTTTAACAAAACCAAATTTTTCTAATACTTTAAACAAATATGGCCACTCTATCACATGCCTTTTCTGCATTGAGAGAGATAACACATTGAGTTTGCTTAGATAATGATGAATATATAATGTTCATCAATCTCCGAACATTAGAAAAAGAATAACGGCTTTTAATAAAGCCCGTTTGATCCATAGAAATGATTTATTTAAAATATTTTACAAGCGATTATCCATTATTTTAGAGAGAATTTTGCAGCCACATTTAATAGCGAAATAGGTCTATAAGATGAACATTCAACAGGATATTTATCTTTCTTAAGAATTAAGGAAATAGATGCCTCATAAAAAGAAGGTAAATTTCCCTTCTCAAAGGATTCATGAAATATTTCCAAAAGATACAGATAAAGTAATCTTACATTTTTTTTGTAAAATCCCATTGAATAACCATCAAATCCAGATGCTTTACCTGATTGCATTGATAAAATAGCTTTCTCAATTTCATGCTCGGTAATTGGAGCATCAAGCATCTGTTGATCTTGAAAATAAATTTGTGGAAATTTAATCATGTAAAAAAGCCTTCATTTTAGATGAATGCAGGAAATTGAGATCTATAAAGATCAGAGTAAAAATCTTGAGAAGTATTATTAATGTCCTCATGATTACTTGTTATATCGCCAATATTTTTACGAATCTTTAAGATTTGTCTTAATTACGAAGCTAAGAGCTTTTTATTTTTATCCCCCAAAATATAAAACTGACTTTTAAATTTAAGCAAATATCCTTCAATAGGATATGTTAGCAATAAATTATACTGTGATTGTAATTCTACTCTTCTTCTAAATGAAACATTTGGAGAGACTGCATTGATGTTATCTAATTCTTTAATTTGTCTAGAGATTTTATCTAATTTCATTCTTGTTTGTTTCTTCAGTTTAGCTATATACAAAATAATTTGACTGCGTAAATAAGCTTTTAATGTATCCCAAATTACTAACTTACAGATGTTTCCTATATTATTAAAGAGAAAAAAAACTCTTTTATCTAGTTTTGATAAACTCAACAAATTCTGAACTTTGTAATAAATGTTCTGGAAAAGGCGAAAATGGTCTGGTAGAAACAACATCTTTCAGTTCAAATATTAAGTTTAAAGGAGCATGATCAGAAATAGCGATCGCATCATGCTCAATATTGGAATCAATAAAAATAGATACAGCTCTAGTTTTACTCTGGGAGTTTACGTGAAACTGAGGACCCTTACAAAATTTGAAAAATTGATTTTTATCACATAAGCTGATATGCGTCTCTTGAGCAAAGATTATATCAGGCTGGAATCAGTTTATAACTTTAAATGTTTTCTTATGCTTAATAGGATGATTCCAACCGTGAACATTCCAAGTTAAAACATATAGCTGTTTCGATATCATCATGGAACTTTGTATCTAAAAACAATAGTTAGATGCATGTCAGGATAGGGTAGTCGAAAATGGCGGAGATGAACAACAATAAAAATAATTGGCGTATGCTCCGGGATTCCATAATGGGGAGAAAAAAGAAAAAAATCCCACCCAAACTACAAAGCCCAGAAACAAGTCGATATCAATCCCTAAGAAAAGCATAGATGCAAATACAAATACAAACCTCGCCTACCTAACTAAAAAAAAGAGAAAGAAAAAAATCTCTGTCTCCTTCTACTGAACATAAAACTCATTACAGTTGACATATATCTCAATATAATTAACTTGGAAGGAAAGTGTTTTTTCTTGCAAAACAAAATGGCCTTCAATGAAAGTAACTTTCATAACATTAGATACGGGAAGAAAAACACATACACAACAATTCTTGAAATATTTGCACAGAAGAAAAACAATCGCCATCTTTAAATTCAACACGAGTGAATCTGCAGATGCTGGAATTAAATAAAAAACACAAAACGCTGGCAGAACTCAGCAGGCCAGACAGCATCGAAGGGAGGAGGTAATAACGTTTCGGGCCGAAACCCTTCGTCAGGAGTAAAGTAACATGGGATGGTCGAGGGGGGATAAGAAGTGGGGGTAGGGATAAAGTAGATAGCTGGGAAGTGATAGGCTGGAGGGAAATGGGCTCGGGGAAAGGTGGAGAATTATGGGAAATAAAGGAGAAAGAAAGGTAGGGCTGGGGGGAGAGATTATAGTGAGGGGGGAAAAAGAGAAAGAGAACCAGACTAAAATAATAGATAGGGATGCGGGTAAGGGTGGGGGGCAGGGGTATCAACGGAGGTCAGTGAGTTGGATGTTCATGCCGGCGGAAGGGAGGCTAACAAAGCGGAAGATAAGGTATTGCTCCGTTGACCTGCGTGTGGCCTCATCTTGATGGTAGAGGAGGCCATGGACAGACATGTTGGAGTGGGAGTGGACTGTGGAATTGAAGTGTGTGGCCACAGGGAGATCCCATCACTGCTGGAGGACTGAGCGCCGGTGTTCAGCGAAACAGTCTCCCAGTCTGCGGCGACACTCCCCAATGTATAAATGGCCACATAGGGAGCACCGGATACAGTCTATCACTCCAGTTGACTCGCAGGTGAAGTGGTGCCTCACCTGAAAGGACTGTCTGGGGCCTGGGATGGTGGTGAGGGACGAAGGGTGAGGGCAGGTGTAGCACTTCTTCCGTTTGCAGGGATGAGTGCCCGGCGGGAGGTCCGTGGGGAGGGATGGTGGGATGAATGGACAAGGGAGTCGCGTAAGGAGCGATCCCTGCGGAAGGCCGAGAGTGGGGGGGAGGGGAAAATGTGGTTGGTGGTGGGCCATCTTTAAATTGTCTGGTCTACCTTTAAAACATAAAGAAATCCAAATAATTACTTTAAAAAATAAAACTTTACAAAAGCATACGAAACAGAAAAAAAAAAACAATTAATTCATTTAAATGCTGCAGAAAAAAATTCTAAATGGTTCAAACTCATTACAGTCTATTAACAGTTCTCTGTCTTCTGAAATTGAGGCCATCCAAACTTGTCTTTTTCAGAGATAAAAATGTATTCTAAAGACTACTGTAACCATTAGATCTTCCAATCTCATCACTCTTTACACCACGAGACAATCAAGCCATTATAAATCATTCAAGCTTCAGATTCGGCATCGGATGTGTCAGATAACGAATTAATAAAACTCAGTGCTACCACTGGATCATCAAAAATATGAAAGCCAGACTTTTTGACAAAGTGCCTTAATTTTGCTGGATACTGAAGCAATGGAAAGAGCCTTTTTTCAGACGCTGATTTCATAACAGATGCATATCCAGCACGCTTCTTAACAATTTCTCGTGGAAGATCTTCAAAAAAGCGATTGTCTGAATTCTGATATTGAAAAATTATTTTTTTCTCACAAGCTTAATAATATGATCGTTGTCTCTGAAATGTAGATAACGCACAATATTTCTGTTTATACCTTGATCCAAAAATTTTAAAGTGCCGATTCTCTGAGCCATTTCGATATCTGAATGCTGTAAACAAACCTCCGGAAATAAAGACTGAAACATTTTTACGAAATAATCCAGTGTGTCGGCCGTTTCTGATTTCTCTTTTAATCCAACAATTCAAAGATTATTCCGACGTGATCGAGCTTCGAGATCAATGATCCGTTGTTGGATTTTCTCCAAACGAGAAGAAAGGTCTGCAGCATTTCGAATAACTTCTTTAAGATCAAGGCTCAAAGAGTCGACTTTTCCTTCGAATTTCTCTTTTAGTTGAGGTTGAAAGAGTGCAGAGAAGGTTTGCAAGGATGTTGCTGGGATTTGAGAAACTGAGTTACAAAGAAAGTTTGAATAGGTTCAGACTTTATTCCCTGGAACGTAGGAGAATGAGGGGTGATTTAATAGAGGTGCATAAAATTATGTCGGGTATAGATAGAGTGAATGCAAGCAGGCTTTTTCCACTGAGGCTCGGGGAGAGGAAAAAAAAAGAGGACTTGGGTTAAGGGTGAAGGGGGAATAGTTTAAAGGGAACATAAGGGGGGAGCGCTTCTTCACGCAGACAGTTGTGGGAGCGTGGAATGAGCTGCCAGATGAAGTGGTGAATGCGGGCTCACTTTTGGCATTTAAGAAAAACGTGGACAGGTATATGGATGAGAGGGGTTTGGAGGGATATGGCCCAGATGCAGGTCAATGGGACTAGGCAGAAAAATGGTTTGGCACAGCCAAGAAGGGCCAAAAGGCCTGTTTCTGTACTGTAATGTTCTATGGTTCTATACATTAAGAGTGGAAAGAAAAAAACAAGCAAAAGGAAAAAACTATGTACAAGTAGGGAGTGATCTTTTTTTACAACATATTCATTGATTTGTGAGAATAAAATCAGCCCTATGAGGCATTTAGTTAAACCATTTTTCCCCGTATGAATCAAATTGTTCCAGCTTATGATTAACAGATGTTGTTATCTTCTCCATTTTGCAAATGTCCATTGTAATTTCCATCCGTGTATTTAAAGTTGGGCTCTCCTGTAATAACCATTTCCTAGTGAGAGTCTTTTTACCAGCCGCCAACAGTATATTTATTAAATATTTATCTCTTTTCAACTATTCTTGAGGTATCTATCCGAAATATATCGTCTTATTCGCTAATGGTATTTCACATTTAAGATGTCTTGTAGGGCATTGTACTTAGATAACAGGACAGTCCCAAAAAATACGATAAAGATTTGCATTTTGATTTCCACAATTTCTCCAGCAAACAGGGAGGTTACTATCATAATGGGATTTCTGAGAGGGTGTAATTAAATATTTCATCAAGTTTTTCCATCCAAACTCCCTCTATTTCTGTGAACTGGTACACTTCCATTGATACCTCCATATTATTGTCCATTCTTCCTCAGATATAATTATCCCTCCTTCCTTCTCCCATTTTGTTTTAATGTATGAAGTCGAATGTGTTTTAAGATTTGACAACCCCTTATACAGGCTTGAAATGATTCTACTACCGTTATCTGAATTATATGCTTTTCTAAATAGCTCTGCCAAGCATGTACCTGCCTTGGTTACATTTTTAAGCGTCTTATCAACGTATTGTCGCATCTGTAAATACCGATAAAAATCTTGTTTTTCTAATAAATGTTTCTCATTAAGCATTTCAAAACTGAACAGTGTTCCTTCTTTCATTATGTTGCAAATAAATGTTATTCCTTTAGCTGTCCAGTCCTTAAATCTAGCATCCAATTGATTTCGTGTAAAATCCGAGTCATAAGCACACCATTTAAGAATTGCAATATCTCCCTCTAGATTATATTCTTTTATAGTAGTTTTCTGTATTTTAAGAGTCAATTTCAACCATGGGTTATCAATAGTATTTATGTACCTTTGCAGGTTGTTATCAGCCAAAATTGCTTGTATGGGGATGGAAAGCACCCGCTCCTCAATGTTTTTCCATTGAGCGTCATGTGATGGGTTGTATCAACATATCACAGCTCTCAAGTGCGCTGCAAAATAATAATCTCTAAGAGAAAGTAGGCCCCATCCCTCCTTTTCCTTTGCTAATTGCAAAGTTTTGAGACGAACTCTAGGCCTTTTGCCCTGCCAAATATACCTCGATAACATCTTGGTCCATTCATTGAATTGATTTTGATTCATCTCTATTGGTGGGGTCTGAAAAAGAATAACAGTCTGGGCAGTATATTCATTTTAATAGACTCAGTCCTTGAACTGAGACTGAAAAAAGGAATCAGGTTCCATCTTGCCATATCTTCCTTATTTTTTTTATATAAAGGCTGATAATTGCATTCTGATAATTTTGCCAAATCTTTTGGCATAACGATGCCCAAAAATTTGAAAGACACTGTGTGCCATGACCAGGGATATCTACTTTCAATTTCTCTTGGTGGGCTATGGTTTTATGAAAGTAATTGGGTTTTATCTATGTTGATCTTGTATCCTGATAATTGACCAAATTGTTCAAAGGATTGCATCAATTTAGGTAAAGAGTATGTTGGTTGTCCTAGATAGATCAAAATGGCATCCATGTAGCCAATTTATGCTCTGTCCCTTTAATAGTAATTCCCCTGATATCTTCATTTTGTCCGATGTAATGAGCCATTGGTGCCAGATATAATGAGAAGAGTAGTGGTGGGCACGAGACAACCCTGTCTCGTGCCCCTTTCTAGGGTAAGGCTGTTTGATAAATATCCATTGATTATCCTAGCAGTAGGGTTGTCATATAGTGTCTGTATAGTTTTAATAATTGTAACTTGCAAACCAAATCTAAGTAAAACTCTGTAAAGAAAATTCCAATTAACCGAATCACATTCCTTTTCAGTGTCCACGCTTATCACTATTGCTTCAATTTTATTTTTTCTGTATATGATCCACAATGTGTTCTTTGTATATTGTCTTGTGTTTGGCGTTGTATAAAACCTGTCTGATTGTAACGTATCAGTATGAGTAGAAACTCCTCTAATCGTTTGGCCATGATGGAGGTCAATAATCTATAATCTACATTAAGAACGGAAATTGATCTAAATGACCCGCATTCCATTTTATCCTTGCCTTCTGTCGGTATAGCTGAGAATACCGCTTCCTTCCAACTGGCTGGCATTTGTGCCTCTTTTAGAGCCCAGTTCAGTGTGGGAAGTAAAACAGAAATTAACTCATTTTTAAACTATTTGTACCACTCTGCCATATACCCATCTGATCATGGTGACTTGCTTAATTTAAGCTACTAATTGCAGCTTTTAATTCAACTTCAGTTATGTCAGCAGTCATCGTTCTACTTTGTTCTTCGCTTAAAGTGGGTAACTCCAGAGAATTCAAGAAGATGTCAATTTGGATTATGCTTCCCCCTGGAGCTTTGGAATATAGAGTTTTGTAAAACACTTCAAAAGCTTCTTGAATTTCACTCAGCTTATTTTTTATCATTTTTGTACTTGAGTCCCTAATTATATGAATTGTATTTTCTGCTATCTTTTTTTCAGTTTGCACTCCAGTATTTTCATAAACTTTGATCCACTTTCAGAATGTCTGTTTCAAAAACATTAAATGTTTCCTGATTTCTTGCGTAGCCAAACTATTAATTTCATTCCTAATTTTTTAAAATTTCCCCTAATGTATCCTGTGCCAAATTCAATTTGTGTTTTTTCTCTAGTTCCTTCAGCCTATTTTGTAATTCCTCTAATGTTTTATTCCTTATTTTTTTCTTATATGAAGATATCGCTATAATTTTCCCTCTTAAGACAGCCTTCAGAGTATCCCATAAAATGGGAGGTGAAACCTCTCCATTATCATTAAATTCTAAGTAGAGACCTATTTATTTTTTAATTTGTTCCTTAAAGTACGGATCATTGAGTAAACGTGAATTTAGTTTCCAAATAGTATTCTTCGGTTGTAGGTCAAAATCAACAGATAAATATATAGGTGCATCTGCTGTCCCAATTCCACAGGTGTTTGTTTTGTACTTTGTCTTTTCCAAATGTTATGAAATAGTCTATTCTTGTATATACAGAATGTGGAGCAGAATAATGAGTGTAATCCCTTCTGTCAGGGAAAAGGTCCCTCCATATATCAATTAAACCAACATCCTCAAAAAGTGCATTAACTTTCTTATGTAAGGATTTTGTTTCATAGCTTTTTCTATTGGAAGAGTCTAAGTTTGGTTGTAATTGTAAATTTAAGTCTCCCCCACATATCAGGAGACCTTCTGTTTCTACTACCATAATGTCAGTAATTTTCTGAAAGAAACCAATATCACTTCCCAGGGGTGCGTACATATTCGATAGAGTAACTGAATTTCCATCTATATTCCCCCTTACCAGAAAATATCTGCCCTCTTTATCTCCCATTTTGAATACTATTTCAAAATTTAGCTTACTTGAGTTAAGAATAGCAACTCCTCTCCTATGACCTGATTTATATGAGGAGAAAAACAAATCAGAGAAGACCATTCTCTTTAGTTTTCTATGCTCATTATCACTTAAATTAGTTTCCTGTAAATATACTAAATGGGCTTGTTCTTTTTTTTTTTCATTTTGGATAAAATTCTATAACGTTTGAATGGAATTAATAGCCCATTGACATTAAAATAAATGAATTCTACTTTGTCCTTAGCTATCTGTATTTATCTGTCAATGTATCAATAAAATTAGCAGAATGAAACTTAATCAATCTACTCCCTGAACAAATAAGAACCAAGAAACGTAAATAACAACAAAAATGGCAATGAACGTGTGATTCCAAGGCTGAGGTCTCTGGTAGATGATCCTGCGTTGAGCTAGAGGAAATGCCGAGCCGTGGGGGATAACCCATCCTACTTGTGAGTTGAGGGCCGCCATTGCAGTCTTCATAAAATTCAGATAACAAATTTATTACACAGAAAAGATTTCCCTGTGTACTCCTACTCTCTCTCTCTCTCTCTCTCTCTCTCTCTCTCTCTCTCTCTCTCTCTCTATATATATATATATATATATATATATATATATATATATATATATATACACACACACGCACACACATATATATCCTCATTTTGGTGGGGAAAGAGGAGTAAGTGAGCGAATAAATAAGAATAACTAAGTAATATGAAATACACATTATAATAAGTATTTCTCGAGAAAGGTATATCACCGTCTACTTTTGCTTCCGTTTAGCTTCTCAACATTTTTAAAGTTAGCCATTATGGCTCACCTGGAGGGGGTGAGGGCTGTCTTTGGAAAATTCCCAGTCTCTTCCTGATATACTTCCCTCAGCCTCCTCCCGTCTCCTGCCTTCTCGATTCTCGCACTATTTCCCAAGCGGAGCGGGATAATTCCTCTGTCAGGCTTTCCCTCAGTTTGATCATGCTGATGGGCAACCCTCTGGCCTTCATTTCTATAGTAGCCTCTTCCACTGTCTGATACAGTTGGATCCCATCTTGATAAAACACTCGGTTTAGCAGGGTACGGAGTTTGAAATCTAATCCTTTCTTGCTTTAGTATTCGCTTCAGAGTATTCTTTACGTTTCTGCAGGACCGCGGGGGGGGGGGTGCTAATCTTTGTCAAAGTATATTAACTTATCATCTAAAAACACCCTCTTCTTACCCAGGCCTTGCGTAGAATCTCCGCCTTGGTACTGCTTCGAAGGAATTTTATTATTATTGAGCGTGGCTTATCTGCTCTATCTCGGGTAGGCTTCCAGACGAGTGCATGATGCGCCGTCTCAATTTCCAACTCCATAGTCGAGGGAAGCTCCAGTGCGTCCCGCAGCAACTTTCTGACAAACTCCATCATAGACAAGCCCTCCGCTCCTTCGGGAATGTTGTATATTCTGATATTTTTCCGCCGTGATCTTCTTTCCAGGTCAAGCAGTTTACCTTCTTGTTGATATATCTTTATCGTCTTACTTTGTATCCGTTCCACGTTTTGAACGCGATCTTCCACCTTCTCAATTCGAGTCTCTGCCACCGCTATTTTTTAATTGACATTGGTGAGCTCTGACTTAATATCATGTAGCTGCTGTTTTATATCGTTCTGAAACTCCCTTATCTCTTTCAATATTTCGATCATATTTGCCGCTTCAGCTGAACGAGGCCCAGCGTCCGCCTCACTAGCACGCGGTTGGGTAGGAGAGCCGCTCCCTGCACTCCTCTCGGACACAGGCTCCACAGTATCGCTTATTTTATTTCCATTTTTTCCCCATTCTTGCCCCTCTTATCAATTCAAATACTTTCGAAATATACTATATTTGATGGGTTAACGGGGCTTAATACGCGTTTTTCCGGAGGAGCTAGTGAATAAGCTGCCATTCTCGAAGATGACATCACCGGAACCCCAGTTTCCCAAATTTGATGGAAACAGGATAGGGAGGATAAGTCTGATGTGTGGGTCACGTTCTTTGTTCTTAATGACTGACAGAGACCCTCACACCCACCGCATCAGACACACACACAGCCTGTGACTGGAACTGGGTCTTAACGGGAGTTTTAGAGGATACCTAATGTGGTAATTAAGAACACAATCAGCAGCTCTTGTATAGTTTAGGCAATTGTCTGGAGAGAAACGGTTTATTGCCATTTCTAAATGCTGTGTGCAGGAGCAACGTATCTGTTTTCTGTCTGTATTCTGTGTTGCATGTTTATTATGGTAACTACTCACGTGAGTTAGGGCGTGGTGAAAGCAAAGTGAATAACTTACATATTCGTAGTTTGTTTTGGGCAGAGAATTAAGAAGGCATACGGAGCATAGCCCTTCATAAATCATGGGATTGAGTTTAAGAGCCACGAGGTAATGTTGCAGTTATACAGGACCTTGGTCAGACAGCTCTTGGAGTACTGTGCTCAATTCTGGTCGCCTCTCTACAGGAAGTACGTGGAAACCGTAGAAAGTGTGCAGAGATTTACAAGGATGTTGCGTGGATTGAGGAGCATGCCTTATGAAAACAGGTTGAGTGAGCTCGGCCTTTTCTCCTTGGAGCAACAGAGGATGAGAGGTGACCTGATAGAGGTGTGATGAGAGGCAATGATCTTGTGGATAGTCAGAGGCTTTTTCCCAGGGATGAAAGAAAGCATATCTTGGAAGGTGCTTGCAAGTAGGTATAGAGGAGATGTCAAGAGTAAGTTTTATTTTACGCACAGTGGTGAGTGCATGGAATGGGCTGCCGGTGGCGGCAGTGGAGGCAAAAACCATAGGGTCTTTTAAGAGACTCCTGGATAGGTACATGGAAGAATAGAGGGCTATGGGTAAGCCTAAGTAGTTCTAAGGTAAGGAAATTTCGGCAGAGCTTCACAGGCCGAAGGGCCTGTATTATGCTGTAGGTTTTCTATGTTTCGATGTTTCAATGCTTCAAGATTATGCGTTGCTAAAAATGGATCAAATAAATATCTTCAACCTTTTTGAACATCATTATTGGAGTGATTGGAGGGTGCGTCATACAAGTATACCAATCTGTGCAAGTTCGCCAGCAACGACAATTTGTTAGAATTGGCCGTTGTGCTGTGTTTATTTCAAATATACGAGTTTGTTTAGTGACCTTTGACAGAATCAAATCAAAATATAATCCCTCACCTTGAGAAATATCACACTCGTCTTATTGATCCATCTGTTCCTTTAACTTTGAGATTTCCTCCTGAATTAACCTTGTATTCTCTTGAATCTCTTGAAGATTTTTCACCATTGGATTTAGAATCATCTCCTCTTTCTCCCTGAGATCCCTGAGTAAGCTCTGCTCTTTCTCAGTGAAAATCTGACGCAGTTCAGCAAACTGGGATGTGATGTGGGTCTGAACGCTGTGTGACTGTTCCTGTCAAATGAGAGGTGAAGATGTGTTTACTGAAGTGCTGTGTTCGGTCCATTGAAGCACATGCTAGCTCTGAAACAATCCTGTCCACCCCATTCCCTCATGTTTTCCTGAAACTTATTCTCCCTCATTGACCCATTAACTCCCACCTGATTCACATTATGTGTGTAGGGTAGGATGATTCACATACATCCTCCCCCACATTCACAGGGTTAATTGTAATTAACCATTCATACGGCACATTCTTGGGATGGTCTGAAACTGTTGTTCTCCCAGGGAGAGCATGCAAACTCCACACAGACAGCACCAGATGTCAGGATCAAACCCAGGTCACTGGAGCAGCAATACTCTGCTTTTCTGCATTAAAGGGAGCAAAACGATACACTAATATCAGAAATTCTTCTCAGGAACCCTCACTCCGTAAATCTTCTCTTTTGGGTGTTGCTCCTTTTCCTGGAAGTCTGATTTCTTTTCTGTCGGAGAGTCTAAGGAAGATATTATCTGATCCTGGAAGTCAGAGAGTGAGGGAAATAGAAACAAAGATGCAACAAAAGAAGAAGGTGATCAAACCCGATTATCGCCACAAAATGCCGGAGGAACTCAGTGAGTCAGGCAGCTTCTGTGCAGGGGAAATATTCAGTCGGTGTTCCAAGATGAGACCCTTCATTACACCCGGGACAGATGTCAGAATAAAAAGTTTGGGGATGAGAACCAACTGACAGGTGACGGCTGATACAACATGAGGGGGAATGTGGGGGAGGTGATGAAGTAAGAAGCTGACAGGGGACAGGTGGAAGAGGAAACGAGCTGAAAGAGGATTCTGATACAACAGGGCAATCAACCACGGAAGAAACGGGAGGAACTGGGACTGTTCGGTGCCGCGGGAAGAGATGTAGGAGTCAGGTGTAGCACTTATCCCGTTTGCAGGTGTCAGTGCAAGGAGGGAGATCAGTCGGGAGGAGCAAGTGGATAAGGGCGATACAGTACGAGGAGCGATCCCTACAAAGAGCAGAGAGTTGTGGGCTGTAGGATGGAGAGATGGTAGAATCCCATTGGAGATGGCGGAAGTTGCAGAGAATAATGTGTTTGTTTTAGAGTCATGTGATGGTATGTAGGACAAGAGAAAAAGGGTTGAGTATCAAATTAACGTTAGTTTTACCATGTATATTTTAACGACTTCGTTAATCATCACAAAACGGTGCTCTGTGTTCCTGCACCTCTCTACAGATCAGACAGACCAGTATCTTGTCCGTTTCACAAAACAGCTTCAGTTCTTCCTCATGTTCCTCGCAGCGATGTTTACTTTCCTTACCTTTCAGATTCAGGCTTAGATTTCGAACTTTTTCAACCAGATTTGCTAAGGCCCGATTGACCCTGAGGGTGCGGTCAGCAAACACCTCTCTACATTCCGGGCTGGAGTTTCTCTCCTCCCTTTCCCAACACTGTGTGATACAAGAGCGACAGAAGTTGTGCCTGCACTCCAGTGATACCGGATCGGTGAAGAAATCCAAGCAGGTGGGACCAATTGCCTCCTCAGTCCAACTCTCGGCCGGTCCTTCCGAAACCATGTTAACTCCTGGCGCTTCCTGATTCAGAATGCTTTCACTTTCAGGGAGCTGCTGATCCCTGCAGTACCACGATTGTCCACTACGCGTGCAGCAGTGTCAGGGAATTAGAATTATACTGATGTCTGTGGGAAGGAATTGTGGTATCTATATTGGGGGGGGGGGGGATCAGAAACAGATTAAACAGGTCAGAACAGAAATGAAAACTCGGCCATGCAACCCCATCCCGTAAAAACCTAGTGCCACAAAAACATCAACTGAACCTCTAAAGGCCTCATCCCTGGGATCAGAAGGACCTTCCCCTGGAAGACGATTGAAATCGTGTGGCGAAAGGAGAAGCAACAGGACCGATCAACCCTCAGCCCTGGACTGGGGACTCTGGCAAGCTGCTGTTGGCGGCCTGTACTCCAGTAGGTGTGAAGGGCTAAAGAAGAAGCAGAACAGAAATGAAGCCGGAGAGAAGAGCCTGGTTCAGTCTGACACAGTACTGAAAGCGGTAAGTTCTGAAAAGAGAGACACAAGAGACTTCAGATGCTGGAATTTCAAGTAAGAAACGTGACGACAGAGGATTGGAATGGGTCAGGCAGCAACTGTGGAGAGAAATGTACAATCGACTTTCTGGGTCGATATCCTTCATCTGGACTGTCTCAACCTGAAATGTCGATTCGCAATTTCCCTCCACAGATGCTGCCTGATGAGCTGTGCAACTCCAGCAGCTCATTTTTACTTTCTTCGAGGTATAAAGAGTGTCAGGCTGGGGTGTAACACCGTGTTTTAAAACGATTATTAAATCAGTTCATACCATGCGAGTGGGGATGTGGAGGATATTGTGCTGTAAGCAGACAGATGCAGCAGTGATGACCGACCTGTGGCTGCAGGAAAAAGCACAGGACGGGACATTCTACGTCACGACGTATTGGATTCGGTCCAATACATCATGGGTGGAGCCCTCCCAAACATTGAGCACAGCTACATGAAACACTGTCAGAGCAGAGGAGCATCCATCATCAGAAATGCTCACCACCCGGGCCAGGCTCTTTTCTCACTGCTGCAGTCCGGTAGAAGCTAGGAGAGACTCTGGACTTGCACCACCAGGTTCAGGATCAGTTACTACCCCATCATCAGGCTCTTGAACAAATCAAAGATAACTATGCTGAGTTGCCCATCCATTGAGATGCTCCCACAACGAATGATCACACTGGGCCTGTGTCAGAATGAGAGAAATAAGAGACAGACACAATCTCACAGGGCTGGGCCAGGAATGATGTTTCCTCAGGCTGGAGTGTGGAGCCACGCACCACAGACTCAAATTCCAAGGTCACCTCAAGACTCCAGAAATGAGGGGAAACGTCCTCACCCTGAGTGCAGACAACCATTGCAATTTTCTCCACAAGGTTCCTAAAGTCAAAAGACATATTTTGGGGCTCGGTGATGACAGGAATGTTGCAGGAAAATAGTGCTCAGGAAAGAGATAAGGCATTTTCTGAATGAGGTACAGAATCAGAGTGAGGGGCCGAATGGCAACACCTGCACCTGCTGCTTATTTTCTGATACAGGAGTTTACCTTTGCACCTTGTTCTCCCTTGGCCTGCAGCCTGTCGGATTGCACAGGGGAGTGGTCAGAGCTCCAGAGATCCATCAGCAGCTGCTGCGTTTGTTTCATGTTCTCGCTATTTATTGCTATTTATTTATATTTGCATTTGCACAGTTTGTTGTCTTCTGCACTCTAGTTGATCTTTCCTTGATGCTGTTATAATTACTACTCTACAGAATTTTTTTTGTATGTGGGCAGGAAAATGAATCTGGGTGTTGTATGCTGAGAATTATTTGTACTCCAATAATAAAATTTACTTTAAACTTTGTGCTTCGGGAACTCCCCTTGATTCTGAGAACAAACTGAGACTGACATCTCCAGCTCCCGGCCGCAGCCTGTCTCAGAGAGCACCACGGGAACAAACATGCTCTCATTGGTGGAGCGTGTCAGTGGGCGGGACGCTGAGCGCTCAAAACGGACCAAACTTTAGAACCGGAAGCGACTGGAGGCACTGAGAAGTCGGAGATCGGGAGCAATACTTCCGATAAAGTCTGCAACACCGGCTGGGGTCTTAATTCCTTCAGATGGCAGAGGTGAAGAGACTGGCCGAGATTTCACGTGACGTTTCAGCTACACGGAGGGTGCCTGGCGTTTTCCCGCCGTGGATCGGAGTCTGTTGTCTGAAGCTGCCTCCCAGACCGGTCCCCTGTTGCTGGGAGACGGGAGATGCTCTGCAGTAGCTGTCGATGGATCTCTGAAGCCCTCACCGGTTCTCTGTGCAATCCGACAGGCTGATGGCCAAAGGAAAAAAGTGCGAAGGTAAACTTGTGCTTTAGAAAATAAACATGACTGGGCATGGCCATTCGGCCCCTCGCACCTTCTCTGCCCTTCATTCAAAACATGCCTGAACTTTGACCTCAGCGCCACTTTCCCGTAGTGTTTCCAAAATTTGCCTTTTGAATTTAGAAACCTTGTGGAGAAAATTCCAAAGATGCACTGCACTCTGGGTGAGGAAATTTCTTCTCATCTCCATCCTGTGAGACAGTGTCTGTCTCAGTCAGACCACCTCCTATTTCTCTAATTTTGAGACAGTCCCAGCCTGTGTAATCTCTCCGAGGACACAACCACCCCCACCCCATCAGTGAATCTGGAAAGCTTCTCTTCATTCCCTTCATCCTGAAGGCTGACTCGGGGAGGGATATCAGAACTGTGCACAGGGTTCCATGTCCGCTCTCACCAGGACCCCATACACTGTATCTTTAGCATCAATGACAGAAGGAATTGCTTCTCACATTCAGAACAGGTGGAGCATCTCACTGTGGTGTGAACTTGCTGATGTATCTTCAGACTGGATGACTGCCCACACACAGAGCGGGTGAATGCCCTGTACTCACTGTGAACTCACGGGTGTGTCTGCGAGTAGACTGTGAGTGAATCCCTACCCACACTGAGAGAAGGAGAATGATATCTCACAGCAATCAATTCTCTGGCAATTCAGAAAGGTGAATAAGATGATGAGGGCCAGAGGATTTTTCCCAAGACTGAAATGGCTCACATGAGTCAATTATAAAGGAGGAAATTACGACACATTTGGATAGCAATAGAAGGATCAGTCCGAGTCAGCATGGATTTACAAAGGGAAAATCATGCTCGACTAATCTTCTGGAGTTTTTTGAGGATTTAACTATGAAAATGGACAAGGGAGAGCCAGTGGATGCAGTGTACCTGGACTTCCAGAAAGCCTTTGATGAAGTCCCACATAGGAGATTAGTGGTCAAATTAGGGAACATGGTATTGGGGGCAGAGTACTAACATGGATTGAAAATTGACTGGCTGACAGGAAACTAAGAGTAGCGATTAACAGGTCCCTTTCGGAATGGCAGGCTGTGACCAGTGGGGTACCTCAAGGTTCAGTGCTGGGACCACAGCTGTTTACAATATACATTAATGATTTAGATGAAGGGATTAAAAGTAACATTAGCAAATTTGCCGATGACACAAAGCTGGGTGGCAGTGTGAAATGTCAGGAGGATGTTATGAGAATGCAGGGAGATTTGGTTGCAGTTTAATATGGATGTGTGAGGTTATCCACTTTGGTGGAAAGAACAGGAAGGCAGATTAAAAACTACATGGAGTCAAGTTAGGAAAAGGGGAAGTACAACAAGATCCAGGTGTTCTTGTACATCAGTCAATGAAAGCAAGCATGCAGGTACAGCAGGCAGTGAAAAAAGCTAATGGCATACTGGCCTTTATAACAAGAGGAATTGAGTATAGGAGTAAAGAAGTCCTTCTGCAGCTGTACAGGGCCCTGGTGAGACCCCACCTGGAGTATTGTGTGCAGTTTTGGTCTCCAAATGTGAGGAAGGACATTCTTGCTATTGAGGGAGTGCTGCGTAGGTTCACAAGGTTAATTCCCAGAATGGCGGGACTGTCATATGTTGAAAGATTTGAGTGACTAGGCTTGTATACACTGGAATTTAGAAGGATGAGAGGGGATCTGATTGAAACATATAAGATTATTAAGGGATTGGACACGTTGGAGACAGAAAGCATGTTCCCACTGATGGGTGAGTCCAGAACTAGAGGCCACAGTTTAAGAATAAGGGGTAGGCCATTTGGAACAGAGATGCGGAAAAAAGTTTTCACCCAGAGAGTGGTGGATATGTGGAATGCTCTGCCCCGGAAGGCAGTGGAGGCCAAGTCTCTGGATGCTTTCAAGGGAGAGTTAGATAGAGCTCTTATAGATAGCGGGGTCAAGGGATATGGGGAGGGGGCTGGAATGGGGCACTGATTGTGTATGATCAGCCATGATCACTGTGAATGGCGGTGCTGGCTAGAGGGGCCGAATGGCCTACTCTTGCATCTATTATCTATTGTCTATGAGGGGGCATAGTTTTAAGGTGCTTTGAAATAGGTACGGGGGAATGTCAGAGGTAAGTTTTTCACACAGAGAGTGGTGGGTGTGTGGAATACACTGCGAAGGTGGGAAAGGCGGATACAAGAGCGTATTTTAAGAGACTCTCAGATAGATACATGGAGCTAGGAAAAGTAGAGGCGATGTGGTAGGGAAATTCTGGGCAGTTTCTCAGTTAGGTTGCACGGTTGGCTCAACATTCTGGGCCAAAGGGCACGTAATCTACTGTAGATTTTTATGTTTCTATGTGAACTCCTCATCTTCTGACAACACAAGGATCAGGCATCCTGAATGATCATCAAATTCTCTGACTGTATTCCTGTCTGTATGAAAATGGGCTATTTCTGCCTTCAATCAGCCCGTGGCTTGGCTTAATTTGTCCTGACCTTTGGTATTATTTCAAGTTCTGGTCATGTTCCACAACACTACAAAGAGCACTTGTCACTACATGCATGCTCCTGGAGATTTTCTAATTATATTCATCCCCTCCCCCCCAGCTGACTGACAGTGATGAACCCATTGATGGCAATGCTAATGAACCTGAAGGGTAGGGTTTTTCTCATTGGAGAGTGGCAATTTTGTGATGTGAACTCACAAGCCACTTGTCACCGAGGACAAAGCTGTTTTATATCGTTATTTACCCAGAGAGAACTAAAGCTGACGGAAGGACTTTTTTTTGCCATACAGCACTAATTGACATTTTTATTGACTAGACGGTAGACTATTCATCCGAGATTAATTGGGAAATACATTTTTGTTCCGAGTTACTAATCCTCGGATTTACATAGCTGGAGCTAGGCTGTGTTTGGGAGATACATTCACTCCCACTTCTTCTGACTGTACGGGGACAACGCTGGTTATGTCACCCATGGCTGCCTCTTTACCCAGAAGGCCCCACGAACGAGAAACCTATCTGTCCGCCATCGAAAGCTCCAGCGATGCGAGTGCTCCGCAAAAATGGCGGCGGCTCTAGCGCTCATCAGCCGAAAGCCCCGCGGGGCCCGGGTACGGCTCGTGAGACAGGGGCTGTCCTGGGGTACAGGACGAGTGTGGCAAGAGATCACAATAGTAACCCTACAATCAGACGCCGGTGATTAACTCCCGCCCGGAGACCCCTCCTACCTGCGGCCAAGCCTTGAGAGCGCCCGTCTACTGAACGCATGCGCAATATTTAGGATTCCGTGTTACCTCTGCACATGCGCATGGAGTAAATAGGAGAAAATTTAAAGACTTACAAAAAAAAGCCAGATGAACTCAACAGGTCGGGCAGCATCCGTTGAAAGAAGCAGTCAATGTTTCGGGCCAAGTCCTGACGAATGGCGGTGCAGACTCGAGGGGCCGAATGGTCTCCTTCTGCACCTATTGTCTATTGTTGAGTTCATCCTGCTTTTTTGTAAGTCTTGATTTGACCACAACATCTGCAGTGTACTTTGTGTGTGATGCACCATCAGTAACTCACTCTGAGACGTAAGGCGAGATATCAGCTTTTATTGACTGGAAGAAGGAACCAGGAGTGAGTGACCATCATACTACGTCCTGGAGACTGAGAGAGAGCATAGGCCTCAGATCGCCTTTATACAGGGGTCTGTGGGCGGAGCCACAGGAGCAGTCAGCAGGGGGCATGTCCAGACAGGCAGACGTAGTTCACCACAGTGTGAAAATTTGAAGATATGTTAATCCAAAGCAACGCACGGAAAACGCTGGAGTAACTCAGGGATCAGGCAGCAACTATGGAGAGGAGTGAACAAACCGAGAGCCTTCTTCGGGACAAACACTTTAAAATATTGGGAGAATGAGTCTGGCTTTTGGACACTGTTTATGCTGCTAACAAGAGAGAGAGAGAGAGAAGGTGGGGGCGGGGTGGAGATGAGATGGAGAGAGAGAGAGACATAATTTAGTGTTATGGCTTCTTCTTAAACTTAAACTCAACTGAACTCTGCATCATCTTAAGACTATTCATTTACCCCTAGACTTTGATAGAGCTTGGTTTTGATTTATATTTCCACACTTCTGCATATATCATTGCTAACCTGTATTATATGTATATTTGCTTTTTATAGTACTATATTACTTAGTTCACTAATAAATAATTTTAGTTCCAGTACCACCAGACTCCAACGTATTATTCCATTTCTGCTGGTTTGGTAACCCGGTCACGGGGTATGTGACATAATATAGAAAATTATAAAAATAAATGAAATAAAAATAATAGTCAGGGATAAGTAAATCAATTACAGTACACATATATTGAATAGATTTTAAAAACGTGCAAAAACATAAATACAGTATATTAAAAAAAAGTGATAAAGTGTCCAAGGGTACAATGTCCATTTAGGAATCGGATGGCAGAAGGGAAGAAGCTGTTCCTGAATCGGCTAGTCCTAGTGTGTGCCTTCAGGCTTCTGTACCTCGTACTTTACAGTAACAGTAAGAAAAGGGCATGCCCTGGGCGCTGGGTGTCACCAGAAGAAGCCAAAATAAAAATGCGGAGGGGAAAGAGGCTAGCTGGAAGGTGACAGGTAGGTGGGAAAGGTCAAGGGGTGGAGAAGAAAGAATCTGATAGGAGAGGAGAGTGGACCAGAGGAGAGGGAGGAGGAGGGAAACCAGAGGAAGTAAGAGGCAGGTGAGAAGTAAGAGGTCAGAGGGCAGAATATAGGAAGGCGGGGTGTGGGTTGGGATGGTCTATCATAAGGCGAGATCAATAATCATGCCATCAGGTTGGAGTATTCGTATGGAATATAAGGTGTTGCATCTCCACCCTGACGGTGTTCTCATCCCGACACAAGAGGGGGTCGTGGATGGACAGGTCAGAACGGGAATTGGAATCACTATGAAAATGTTTGGCACTGGGAAGTTCTGCTTGTGATAGATGGTGTGAAGCTACTCGACAAATTGATCCCCTAATAGATGACGTCACGCTCAGGATGGAGGAGCAACACCTTATATTCTGCTTTGTACCCTAAATCCTGATGAACTGAACTGTAGTTCACCAGTCTTGTCTATTTGAATCCAGAGCCCCAAGGGAAGCTGTATCTTCACCTGAATAATGGTCTTTTTTGACATCCTGAAGACATGCTTTTGAGTAAAGTTCCGCCTCCTATCCTATGCCAACTTCCCCAGCTGGTCTCCATCCCACTTCCCTCAGACAACTCTCACTTCCAGCACACACCAGTTTAGGTGACATGCACAAATTCACTAACTGTTCGACCTACATTCTTCACCAAATCATGCACACACGTGACAAACCCCAGTTCACTGCAAGATGACAGGAAGTGACGGTAAAGCTCAGCTCAAACAAAGAAGACAAACAAAACAAAGAGCTGAAGAGTGGTGGTGGAGGGGAAGTTGTTGTGTCTGGTGTCTAGAAGGATATGGAGAGCTCAGTGACTTTTCTAGTGGGAGGTGGCAGTGTATATGGACTGGGGATCCACAGTGAAAATAAGATGATTGGGGCCCGGGAACTTGAAATCGTTTAAAAGATTCTTGGTGTGTTGCTTGGATTTCCAGCATCTGCAGATTTTCGCCTGTTTGTGATCTGGAAATTCTGTTTGTTGTGGACGGAGCAAAGGTACTTGACACAGTGGGTCCCGATTTACATTGGGGCTCACTGATGTAGCGGAGGCCACACTGGGAGCATCAGTTACAGTAGATCAACCTGACAGACTCGCAGGTGAAGTGGTGCCTCACCTGGAAGGACGAATAGAGCTGAGGGAGGAAGAAAACTGGAGCATATAGAACTTCCCTCGCTTGCAAGGATATGTTCCAGAAGGGAGATCAGTGAGAAAAGATGAATGGAATCCTTGTGGAAAGCAGAAAGTTGGAGGGGGGAAGCTAAAGATAGGAAGGGGTTTAGTGAAGATCACCTTGCAAATCGGTAGGTTTATTTAAAAAAAGTCAGCTAGTGTGAAAGTGTTGTGTGAGCCCTGCCACCTGTCACCAGAATGCACCAGGGTGGATGATGGAGGGTTTTACAGGGATGACAAGTCACACAGGGTTCAGGCTTGTTTACAAAATGGTAATTGGTGTAGGGTTATAAGGGTTTTCACGGATGGTGAGGTTTGCATGGAACGCAGGTATTAACAGAAATGGGGGCTAGTGTAGGGGTTGGAAGAGTTTTCACAGTGGGCGAGGGGTGTGTGAATGCTTCACACTGGGGAAAAGTACTTCACTTGTACCAAAATGACACTTTTTGTCTGTAACATGCTGGAACCTGTATTGTACCAGAGTGCTTTGCTAATGATGTTCGGGCAACACAATGCTAATGGTACCTGAGCACTTGACTGCAGACCCGCAGCAGTGTTACTGGAAGAATGCCAAATACACTGAGTCAGCAGACAACAGAATCCACCCTGTCCTTGGAATTGTGTCAATTGGAGTGACTGTACTGTCAATGTTTGGTTTTTGGACAAAGCTATTACCAGTTCTTGTGCACTGCTAATCGTCCCTTCTGCAAGTAAAAAGCACTTATGATTGATCCACTCTGAGTTAATTGTTGTTGGTTGGAAGACATATTAAAAAGGTGCTTAACACCATCTCCTACCTGGACACCCATTCTTACCTGCACCCACCGCTTCCTCCAAATAGCTTTGCCATCTCACCACTATACCACACGTCATAGGAACTAAAATACCCATTCCATCCATTGAGTCTTCTCCACTAATCTATTTTCCCTCTAAACTCTATACTGCTGCTTTCTATCTGTCACCTCTGACACCCTTATTAATCAACAACCCACCATTTACTTATTTAAAGCCCATTACACCGCTGGTGCTTAGGGCAGCAACGAAGCAGTTCACCAGGATGTTGTCTGGATTAGAGGCATGAGCTACTGTGTCAGGAGAGTTTGGACAAACTTGGGCTGTTTTCTCTGGAGTGGAGGAGGATCAGGGTGACCCGAAAGAGCTTGATCAGATTATGAGAGTAATAGAGAGCGTAGATAGCTGCCATTTTTTTCCCTTCCGGGTCACAATGTCTAATACCAGAGAGCATGAATTTGGAGAGATGAGGGACCTGTGGAATTCATTGCCACAGCTCAGAGGCCCAAGTTATCAGGTTTATTTAAAACAGAGGCTGATCGGTGCTTGATCAATAAAGGTGCCAAAGGTTATGGGGAGAAGGCAGCAAAATGGGGTTAAGAAGGAAAATAAAAGACACTGGGACAGGTACAGAAAGAGGAAACTTTAAAACTAGATGTGTCGAGCACAGACAGATGGGACAGACTCCGATGGGGTTCTTGTCTGGCACGGAGCAGTGGGGCTGAGCACCGGTTCATTTTCCACTCTCGGACCTTCACTGAGACCATTTCTCATCAGTACATTTTACAAACAGTGCACTTCAATTCTCGAGTTCAGCATAAATTTATTATCAAAGTGTGTTAACCAGATGCTATCAAACAATCAATAAAAATGTTGGCAAGGTAACTCAATGCCCACCCCCAGCCTGATGAAGGGGATGGGACCAATTCCAGAGGGGGAAGGGTTGGTTGAGTCTGGGACTTTGTGAAGGAGCACTAACTTCATCCTCCTCATTCCTCTTTTCCCTTCTCACTCCCCTCCCTCACACCCCACTGCATGTGTTTGCATATGTGAGGGAGAGAGACATGTCAACCCACTTCAGCCTCCATCAATGATGGCCCCGCTCCCACAACACACTCACACTCCTGTGCACACAACAACCCTTGCGGGATCAAATAATACAAAAATTTTATGCCCTCTCTCCTGCACCAATTGCTTAGCCACGTGTTAAACTGTATATTCTTCCTATTCCAAGCACGTGGCTGTCCTGAGATCACAGGCCAGGATGAGCCGCCCTTTAAATAAGCACCTCAGTCCCTGAACTCCCTTTGCAGAACCTCGTTACTCTACCAGCCCATATCGTTACCCACATGGACCACAACCTTCACTGTTCACCCTTCTTCGAAATACTGAGTGCTCGATCGGAGATGTCCCAGACAACATACCACCCTGGAACCTCATTCTCACCCACAGATCATCCAGTCAATTACCTTCGCTAACGAATCATCTATGACCACAACTCACCCCTTTTTATGAGGGACACAGGAGGGTCCCCTGCCTTCCCACATCCTTCAAAAGGAGATTTCCACTATCCTGCCTGGCATCTCCACTGTTCTAACTGAACAAATGTAAAGAAGGCAGCAAAATTCCATCTCCAGCATAATTTTGCCTTCTCTGAGTGAAGGTTCTCTTCACTGAAACCTTAAAGAGGTAAAGCCTGAAAGTCTCCACTCCAACTCTGTCCACTCTGACACTGGGAACAACTTTAAGATCTTTTTGAGTATCCATCCTGAATGCTGAATGGCCACTGCTGAAAGCTCAAAAATAGCCTGCCCTGAACCACTGTCATTAATACACGTTCAGCAAACCTGAGTGAATCACGTCCTCTCAAGCTTCTGATCTCTCCAATTTGAGATGTGACAAAGCTCGATCGGGCAACACAAGGATGAATGACTGATTGAAACCCATCCCTCATTCAGAGCAGTTGACTACCCTCACCACAGTGTGAACCCGCCACTGTCTCTGCAGCGTGGATAAGTGTGTGAATGCCTTCCCACAGTCTCGAGCAGGTCAAAGTTCTCTTGCTGCTGAAAACAGTCTGGTGCGTAGGCAGGCGAGATGGAAGTGTGAATTCATTCCCAGTTGGAACAGATGAACGGTTTCTACTCCGTGCGAACTCGGTGATGTTCATTCAGTTGGGATGACTGGGTAAATTCCTTCACGCAGTCTGAGCAGTTGTACAGTTTGGCCCCAGTGTTTACTCGCTGAAGTTAATTCAATATGGGACTGAAAGTGATATATCTGGATACATGCAGCATAAAAATTAAAATGGATGATCTTGAAATTCAGCTAGAGCTTGGCAAGTATGACGTTGTGCATATCTCTGAAACTTGGCTAAAGGATGGCTGCCATTGGGAGCTGAATGTCCAAGGATATATGGTGCATCAGAAAGATAGGTTAACAGGCAGAGGGGGTGGTGTGTTTCTGTGTATAAGAAACAATATTAAATCATTAGAAATTGATGACATAAAACCATAGAACACTACGGCACAGTACAGGCTCTTCAGCCCTACATGTTGTGCCGACCCATATAATCCTTAAAAAAAAGTACTAAACTCACACTACCCCATAACCCTCCATTTTTCTTTCACCCATGTGCCTGTCCAAGAGGCTCTTAAATGCCCCTAATGTTTTAGCGTCCATCAGCATCCCTGGCAAGTCATTTCAGGCACTCACAACCCTCTTTGTTAAAAACTTACCCGATGTAATAAACTTCCCGCCCTTAATTTTGTACATATGCCCTCTGGTGTTTGCTATTGGTGCCCTGGGAAACAGGGACTGACTATCCACTCTATCTATGCCTCTCATAATCTTGTTGACCTCAATCAAGTCCCCTCTCATTCTTCTACGGTCCAAAGAGAAAAGTCCCAGCTCTGCTAACCTTGTTTCATATGACTTGTTCTCCAAACTAGGCAACATACTGGTAAATCTCCTCTGCACCCTCTCCATAGCTTCCACATGCTTCCAATAATGAGGTGACCAGAATTGAACACAACACACTCTAAGTGCGGTCTCACCAGAGATTTGTAGAGATAAGATCGGAGAGTTTGGAGTCTAAATGTTGGAGGTAAGAAATGGCAGTCGTATACAGTCCTCCAAACAGCAGACGGGATGTGGATTACAAATTACCACAAGAGAAAGAAATTGCATGTTGGAAGGGCAATGTCATGTTAATCGCTGGGGATTTTAACATGGAAGTGGATTGGGAAAAACAGGTCAGTACTGGACGTCAAGAGAGTGTGTTGGTAAAATGTCTAAGGGTTAGCTTTTTAGAACAGCTTGTTGCTGAGCCCACTAACGATAAGCTGTACTGGATTGGGTGATATGCAATGATGTGGAGGTGATAAGAGAGCGTAAGGTTAAGGAACCCTTAGGGAACAGTGATCACAATATGACTGAGTTCATTTTGAAATTTCTGAAGCAGAAGCTAAATTACAATGTTTGGTATTTCAGTGGAATAAAGGAAGATACAATGGCATGAGAGGGGAACTGACCAAGGTTGACTGGAAAGGGACAATAGCAGGAATGACAGCAGAACAGCAATGGCTACTGTTTCTGTGAAAATGTGGGAAGTGCAAGACAGATATATTCTACTCAAGAAGGAATTTTCAAATGGAAGACAGACATTGCCGTGGCTGATAAGTGAAGTCACAGCCAAAGTGAATGCAAAAGAGAGGGTGTACAAGGAAGCCAAAACTAGTGGGAAGATAGAGGATTGGGAAGCTTTTAAAAACTTGCAGAAGGAAACTAAGAAGGTCATTGGGAAGATAAAGATGAATTATGAAAGGAAGCTGATGACTAATATCAAAGAAGATACTAAAAGCATTTTCAAATACAGGTTTCCGCCGCTATCCGAAGGTACAGCATTCCTATGAAACCGTTTGTAAGCTGAAATGTTGTAAAATGAAGAAGCAATTACCATTAGTATATATCGGAAAAATTTTGAGCGTTCCCAAACCCAAAAAAATAACCTACTAAATCAAACCAATTAACACACAAAACCTAAAATAACACTAACATACAGTAAAAGCAGGAATGATATGATAAACATACACCCTATATAAAGTAGAAATATTGTATGTACAGTGTAGTTTCACTTATCAAACTCCTGAAGACAGTGAACCAAAATCGATTTGAGAAAACAATTCGGCACATAAACGCATGTGCAAACAACTGCCCACACAAGGCTTCATGGTCATTGTAGTCTTCGTAGGGGTAAACACATGTATAAAGTAGGCGTCTTTTTTTTCGTAGAAGTGAAAATTCTCTTTGGTTAACAAAAACAGATAATAATGTAGGTCTTTCATAACAGCGAGCTGTCGTAAAGTGAATGTTCAAAAAACGGGGGCCACCTGTATGTAAGTGGTAAAAGAGAGTTCAGGGTAGATTTAGGACCAATAGAAAACGATACTGGAGATATTGTAATAAGAGACACGGAGATGGCAGAGGAACGGAATGTATATTTTGCATCAGTCTTCCCAGCAGGAGACATATGCAGTATACTGGACATTCAGAAGTGTAAGGGAAATGAAGTATGTCCAGTGAAAATTATAACTGAAAAGGTGCTCAGGAAGCTTAATGGTCTGAGGGTGGATAAATCTCCCAGACCTGATTGAATGCACCCTCTGGTTCTGAAGGAAGTAGCTGGAGAGATTGTGGAGGCATGAACAACGGTCTGTCTAGACTCAATATATCCTGGCGTAGTACTGGAGGATTGAAGAATTGTAAATGTTACTCTGCTATGTAAGAAGGGTGGGAGGCAGCAGAAAGGGAATTATAGACCTGTTAGCCTGACTTCAGTGATTGGGAAGTTGTTGGAATCGATTGTTAGGGACAAGATTACAGGGTACCGATAGGCACATGACAAGGTAGCCCAAACCCAGCATGGTTTCCTAAAAGCAAAATTCTGCCTGACTAACCTACTGCAATTCTTTGAGGAAATTACAAGCAGGGTAGACAAAGGAGATGTAGTAGATATGGTGTACTTGGATTTTCAGTGGCCTTTGACAACATGCTGCACATCAGGCTGCCAGCATGATAAGAGCCTTTGGAATTAGAGGGAAGTTACCAGCATAGATGGAGCATGGGATTAATGGGATACTATTCTGACTGGCTGCCAGTTACTACTGGAATTCCACAGTGGTCGGTGTTTGGACCACTGCTTTTTACTTTGTATGTCAATGATTTAGACTATGTGATTAATAGATTTGTGGCTAGATCTGCTGATGATACAAAAATAGGTAGAAGAGTGGGTAGTGCTGAGGAAACAGAGAGCTTGCAGAGAGATTTAGTTAGTTAGAATGGGTACAGAAGTAGCCAGTGAAATACACTGCTGGAAAGAGTATGGTCATGCACTTTGGTGGAAGAAATAAACAGGCAGATGCTTATTTATATCAGGAGAGAATTCAAAATGCAGAGATGCAAAGGAACTTAGGAGTCCTTCTGCAGGAAACCCTAAAGGTTAACCTCTAGATTGAGTTGGTGGTGAAGAAGGCGAATGCAATAGTGTCATTCACTTCTAGAGGTATACACTATAAGACAAAGGATGTGATGTTGAGGCTCTATAAGGAAATTGTGAGACCACACTTGGAGTATCGTGTGCAATTTTCGGCTCCTTACTTTAGAAGGGATGTACTGACATTGGAGAGTGTTCAGAAGAATGATTCCAGACATGAAAGAGTTACCGTACGAGAGCGTCTGGCAGCTCCTGGATTGTATTCCCTGGATTTCAGCAGAATGTGGTGGGGTGGGGGGGAATGGTGATCTCATGGAAACATTCTGAATGCTAAAAGCACTGAAGGGATTAGATATGGGAAAGTTATTTCCCATGGTAGGGGAGATTTGGAGAAGAAAACATGACTTCAGGATTAAAGTACATCCATTTAGATCAGAGAACCACATTCAGATCAGATGAATGTCTTCTCTCTGCTATGAAGTCGCTTATTCACCTTCAGAGTAGATAACCCAGTGAATTCCTTACCAAATTCAAAGCAGGTGAACAGTCTCTCCGCAGTGTGAACTTGCTGATGACCGAGCAAATACCTTCCCACATTCACAGCAAGTGAATGGCTTCACTCCACTGTGAATTTGCTGGTGACTCTGTAGGCTGGACGAGTGAATGAATCCCTTCCCAGTCCAAGCAGGTGAACGGTATTCTCGGCAGTGTTAACTCGCTGATGTAAGTTCTGTTCAGAAGACAGAGCAAATCCCTTTGAAATTTCAGAGCAGGTGAACGGCTTCACTCCAATGTGAACTCGCTGATGTTCCTTCAGATTACCTGACCTGTTGAATCCTTTCCCACATTCAAGGCAGGTGAACGGCCTCTCCCCAGTGTGAACTCATTGATGTACCTTCAGTTCAGATGACAGAGCAAATCCCTTCCCACATTCAGAGCAAGCGAATGGCTTCTCCCCAGTGTGAACTCGCTGGTGTAACTTCAGACTACCTGACTGGGTGAATCCTTTCCCACAGTCTGAGCAAATGAATGGCCTCTCCCCAGTGTGAACTCACTGATGATGTACCAGGTGGCTTGACCAGATGAATCTTCTCCCACATTCAGAGCAGATGAACGGCTTCTCCCCAGTGTGAACCCGCTAATGTAACTTCAGTTCAGATGACAGAGCAAATCCTTTCCCACATTCAGATCAGGTGAACGGCTTCTCACCAGTGTGAACTCACTAGTGTAACTTCAGATTACCTGACTTGCTGAATCCTTTCCCACAGTCTGAGCATGTGAATGGCCTCTCCCCAGTGTGAACTCACTGATGTAACTTCAGTTCAGATGACCGAGCAAATCTTTTCCCACATTCAGAGCAAGTGAATGGCTTCTCCCCTTTGTGAACTCGCTGATGTAACTTCAGATTACCTAACTTGAATCCTTTCCCACATTCAGAGCAAGTGAATAACCTCTCCTGAAAGTGAACTAACAGATGTTGTAGAAGCTGATTTGACAGAATGTAACTTTTCCTACAGTCTGAGCAGGTGAATGGCCTCTCCCCAGTGTGAACTCGCTGATGTACTTTCCATTCAGATGACCAAGCAAATCTCTTCCCACACTCAGAGCAAGTGAAGGGCATCTCCCTGTGTGAACTTGCATGTGTCTCTGCAGCCTGGACAAGTGAATGAATCCATCCCTCAGACTGAGCAGGTGAATGGTCTCTCCCCAGTGTAAACTAACTGATGTTGTAGCAGGTGGCTTCCCTGGATGAATTCTTTCTCACATTCAGAGTAAGTGAATGGCCTTTCCCCAGCGTGAACTGGCTGGTGTAAGTTCAGACTACCTAACTGGGTGAATCCTTTCCCACAGTCGGAGCATGTGAATGGCCTCTCCCCAGTGTGAACTCGCTGGTGTCTCTGTAGGCTGGACGAGCGAGTGAATCCCTTCCCACATTCTGAGCATATGAATGGCCTCTCCATTGTAGCTTGTGGCTAACTGATGTAGCAGGTGGCTTGACTCGATGAATCCTTTCCCACATTCAGAGCAGGTGAACGGCTTCTACACAGTGTGAACTCGCTGGTGTAACTTCAGTTCAGATGACCTAGCAAATCCTTTCCCACATTCAGAGCAGATGAAAAGCTTCTCCCCAGTGTGAACTCGCTGGTGTATCTTCAGATCACCTGACTTTGTAAATCCTTTCCCACAGTCTGAGCAGGTGAACGGCTTCTACACAGTGTGAATTCGCTGGTGTAACTTGAGATTAGCTGACTGGGTGAATCCTTTCCCACAGTCTGAGCATGTGAATGGCGTCTCTCCAGTGTGGACTCGCTGATGTAACTTGAGTTTATATGACTGAGCAAATCCCTTCCCACATTCAGAACAAGTGAACGGCTTTTCCCCAGTGTGAACTTGCTGGTGTAACTTGAGATTACCCGAATGGGCGAATCCTTTCCCACAGACTGAGCATGTGAATGGCCTCTCCCCAGTGTGGACTCGCTGATGTAACTTCAATTTATATGACTGAGCAAATCCCTTCCCACATTCAGAGCAAGTGAATGGCTTTTCCCCAGTGTGAACTCGCTGGTGTAACTTGAGATTTGCTGACTGGGTGAATCCTTTCCCACAGTCTGAGCATGTGAATGGCCTCTCCCCAGTGTGGATTCGCTGATGTAACTTCAGCTTATATGACTGAGTAAATCCCTTCCCACATTCAGAGCAAGTGAACGGCTTCTCCCCAGTGTGGACTCGCTGGTGTAACTTGAGATTACCTGAATGGGCAAATCCTTTCCCACATTCAGAGCAAGTGAATGGCCTTTCCCCAGTGTGAACTAACAGATGTTGTAGCAGCTGATTTGACAGAATGAATCCTTTCCCACAGTCTGAGCAGGTGAACGGCCTCTCCCCAGTGTGAACTCGCTGGTGACTCTGTAGGCTGGACAAGTGTCTGAATTCTTTCCCGCAGTCTGAGCAGGTGAATGGCCTCTCCCCAGTGTGAACTCGCTGATGTAACTTCAGTTCACATGACCGAACAAATCCCTTCCCACATTCAGTGCAGGCGAACAGCTTCTGCCCAGTGTGAACTCGCTGATGTACCTTCCGTTCAGATGACCGAGCAAATCCCTTCCCACATTCAGAGCAAGTGAATGGCTTCTCTCCAGTGTGTACTCGCTGATGTAACTTAAGTTCAGATGACCGAGCAAATCCCTTCCCACATTCAGAGCAAGTGAATGGCTTCTCCCCAGTGTGGACTCGCTGATGCTCCTTCAGATGAAATGAATTGGTGAATCCTTTCCCACAATCTGAGCAGGTGAATGGCTTCTCCCCAGTGTGTATTCGCTGGTGACTCTGTAGGCTGGACAAGTGAATGAATCCCTTCCCACAGTCTGAGCAGGTGAATGATCTCTCCCCAGTGTGAACTAACTGATGATGTAGCAGTTGGCTTGACTGGATGAATCCTTTCCCACATTCAGAGCAGGTGAACGGCCTCTCACCAGTGTGAACTCGCTGATGTAACTTCAGTTCAGATGACCGAACAAATCCCTTCCCACATTGAGAGCAGGTGAGCGGCCTCTCCCCAGTGTGAACTCGCTGATGTGACTTCAGTTCAGATGACTGAGCGAATCCCTTCCCACATTCAGAGCAGCTGAACGGCTTCTCCCCAGTGTGAACTCGCTGATGTAACTTGAGGTCAGATGACCTAGCAAATCCTTTCCCACATTCAGAGCAGGTGAAGGGCTTCTCCCCAGTGTGAACTCGCTGATGTAACTTCAGTTCAGATGACCTAGCAAATCCTTTCCCACATTCAGAGCAGCTGAACGGTTTCTCCCCAGTGTGAACTCGCAGATGTAACTTCAGTTCAGATGACCCAGCAAATCCTTTCCCACATTCAGAGCAAGTGAATGGCTTCTCCCCAGTATGAACTCGCTGGTGCGACTTCAGATTACCTGACTGGGTGAATCCTTTCCCACATTCAGAGCAGGTGAACGGCCTCTCCCCAGTGTGAACTCGCTGATGTAACTTCAGTTTAGATGACTGAGCAAATCCCCTCCCACATTCAGAGCAGGTGAACGGTTTCTCCCCAGTGTGAACTCGCTGATGTTCCTTCAGATTACCTGAACTGGTGAATCCTTTCCCACATTCAGAGCAGGTGAACGGCTTCTCCCCAGTGTGAACTCGCTGATGTAACTTCAGTTCAGATGACCTAGCAAATCCCTTCCCACATTCAGAGCAAGTGAATGGCCTCTCCTTAACGTGAAGTAACTGATGTTGTAGCAGCTGATTTGACTGAATGAATCCTTTCCCACAGTGTGAGCATGTGAATGGTTTCTCCATAATGTCAACTCGCTGGTGTCTCTGTAAGCTGGAGGAGTGAGTGAATCACTTTCCATAGCCTGAGCAGGTGAGTGGCTTCTCCCCGGTGTGAACTCGCTGGTGCGACTTCAGATTACCTGACTGAGTGAACCCTTTCCCACACAGAGCAGGTGAATGGCCTCTCCCCGGTGTGAACTCGGTGGTGTCACTGTGGTGTGGTTAAGTGTGTGAATGCCTTCCCACCGTCCGAGTGGGTCAATGTCCTCTCACTGGTGAATTTTCTGATATACCTTTACCATCAATAACAGAATGGCTTCCCGCTTGCAGAACAGGTGGAAAATCTCACTATGATGTGAACTTGCTAACGTATCTTCAGACTGGATGACCGAGTAGTTCCCTTCCCACACAGAGCAGGTGAATGCCCTGTACTCACTGGCGTGTCTGTGGGTAGGCTGTGAGTGAATCCCTTCCCACACTGAGAGAAGGAGAATGATATTTCACTGCGATCAATTCAGAAAGTCAGACATTTGAATCCCTTGTACAATCAATGCAGTTGAAGATCTCCAGTGAACAAATGTTTGTGTGTTCTCAGCTCCCGATTCCAACGAATTTCACAGAGTTAGAACAGAAAATTTCATTTCAGACAAAGAATACATTACCAATCAGGTTGAGATAATTCTTCATCTCCAAGGATCGACAGCAGATGCGTTGGTGTTGCAAAGAAAATATCTGGTCACTCCTTCAATATCCAGAGTCAGCAAAACTGATGTGTTGTTGGGTTTGAGATTCCCGTGCACAAGTGTTCTGCCATTTCAAACCTGTAAAAATATTTGCAAAAGACATCAATGGGTGAAGGACAATATTTCAGGAGAGATTTTCATCTGTGGTGAGAGCTTATGAACATAAGAAATAAGAGCAGCAGTAGGTCATCTGGCCCTGGATTCATCTCCACTTCCCTGCCTTTACCCCATAACCCTTAATTCCCTTACTATGCCAAAATCTATCCAACCTTGTCTTAAACATATTTACTAAGGTTGCCTCCACTCTTTCATTGGGCAGAGAAATCCACAGATTCACCACCCTTTGGGAAAAGCAGTTCCTCCGCATCTCCATCCCAATTTCCCCCGTATCTTCAGGCAATGTCCTCTTGCTCTAGTCTCATCTACCAGTGGAAACAACTTATCTACCTCTATCTTATCTATTCCTTTCATAATCTTACATGTTTCTATGTGATTTCCACTGAATGTGAGCTCTGGCATCACAATTTTACCAATTTCAACTCAAGCTGGGGATATTCAACTTGAGATATACCCCAGGCAACTGTGGGAAGTGAGGGAGGAAATTGCTGAGCCTCTGGCGATGATCTTGGCACATCAATAGGGACAGGAAACGTACCAGAGGATTGGAAGTCATTGTTACCTTGTTCAAGAAAGGGAGTAGAGTTAAGCCAGGAAATTACAGACCAGTGGTTCTTTCTTCAGAGCAGGGCAAGTTGTTGGAGAAGCTCCTGACAGGCAGTATTTATGAGCATTTGGAGAAGCATAATCTGATGTGGGAGAGCCAGCATGGCTCGGTCTAGGCAGATCCTACCTTACGAACCTGATTGAATTCTTTGAGAATGTAACAAAACACACTGATGAAGGTGGAGCATTGGATGTAGTGTGCATGGCTTTCAGTAAGACTTTTGCTAAGATTCCTCATGCGAGGCTCATTCAGAAAGTAACGAAGCAAGTATCCAAGTAGATCTTGCTTTGTGGATCCAGAATTGGTTTGCCCACAGAAGCCAAAAGGTGATTGTAGATGGTTTGTGTACTGCATGGAGGACGGTGACCAGTGGTGTTCCGCAGGGATCTGTTCTGAGACTCCTTCTCTTTGTGATTTTTATAAATTATCTTGATGAGGAAGTAGAAAGGTGGGTGAGTAAATTTGCTAACTTAGGGTGTTATGAATAATCTGGACAGTTGTCAGGGGTTGCAGCGGGACATTGATAGGATGCAGAACTGGCAGATGGAGCTCAACTTAGATAAGTGTGCTGTGGTTTATTTGGGTACGTCACATCTGAAGACAGAATACAGTATTAGGTTAGGACTCTTGGCAGCGTGGAGGATCAGCGAGATCTTGGGGGTCCATGTCAATTTTACACTCAAAGCTACAGTGCTGATTGACATTGTTGTTAAAAAAGCCTTCATCAACCATGGAACTGAGTTCAAGAGTGGTGAGGTAATGTAAAACTACATAAAACTTTATTTATACCCCACTTAGAGTACTGTGTTCAGTTACTGATTACAGGAAGGATGTGGATACTATAGAAAGAGTGCAGAGGAGATTTACAAGGATGTTGCAAGGATTGGAGAACACACTGTATGAGAATAGGTTGAGCAAACTTTGGAGCAACGGAAGATGAGAGGTAACTTGACAGTTGTGTATAAGGTGATGAAAAGGATTGATCGTGTGGATAGCCGGAGGATTTTTTCTAAAGCTGAATTGGCAAACACGTGGGCACAGTTTTAAGGTGCTTGGAAGTGGGATCAAAGGGGATGCCAGAGGTAGGTTTTTCACATAGAGTAGTAGGTGCATAGAATGCATTGCTAGCGATGATGGTAGAGGCAAATACCATAGAGTCTTTTAAGAGAATCACAGACATGTACATGGAGCTTCAAAAACCAGAGTGCAATATGGTTGGGAAATCCAAGGCAGTTTCTAGAATAGGTTACATGGACGGCGCAACACTGTGGGCCGAAGGGCCTGTAATATATTGTAGATTTCTATATGCACTCATCTTCTAACAAGGCATGGATCAGACTGACTGACCCATCAAATTCTCTGACTTTATTCCTGTCTGTATCAATCAACTAACGACTTGGCTCAATTTGCCTCTGTCCTTTGGTATTATTTCAAGTTCTGGTCATGGTCCACAATACTACAAAGAGCATTTGTTACTACATGTACGACCCTGGAGATTTACTAATTACTTGGATCACCTCCCACCAGCTGATTGACAGTGATGAACCCATCAACGGCAATGCCAATGAATATAAAGTGCAGGGCAGTGGTTATTCTCATTGAAGTACGGCACTTTGGTGATGTGAAAGCCACAATTCACTCGTCATCGAGGCAAAGGTGTTTCATGTCATTATTTACCCATACAGAGCTAAATCTGACAGGTTTTATTTCCATACCACAGTAATTGACATTTTCACTGACTGGAAGGTCAACTGATATTAACTGGGAACTATATTTTTGTTCCGAGTTCATAATCGCTGGAATTACATAGCTGAAGCTCGGCAGTGTTTGGTAGATACATCCGCTCGCACTTCCTTCGACTTCTGGGACAACACCGGTACCACTGCCCATGGCTGCCTATTTACCCAGAAGCCCTCACGAAGAGAAACCTCCCTGCCCGCCATCGAAAGGTACAGGAATGCGCATGCACCGCAAAACTGCTGACACTGGCACCAGGGCCTACGAGTTCCCTGGGACCCGAGTACGGATTTGGGGGCTGAGAGAGAGGGAGAGGACCAGGACTGTTTTGGGATTGAGGACCAGTGTGCCTGGAAATTACAGTAATTCTACTGTCGCGTTTCAGACGGCGGTGATTAAGAGCCATCCGGTTTCCGCTCTTACCTGCGTCCGAATGTTGTCAGCTTCTCGTCTACTCAGCGCATGCGCGATATCCGGGATTGGTCGCGCCGACCGCGCATGCGCATTGGTTCAAACAGGAGAAAATCCGCAGATGCGGAAATCCAAAGCAACACCTGCAAAATGCTGGAGGAGCTCACGTGAGCAGGTAGCAACTATGGAGAGGAGTGAACAGTTGGCGTTTCAGACCGAATCCTTCTTCAGGTCTGGAAAGGAAGGGAGGGAGTCATAATGTAGGGGGAGATGAGGTGATTGGTGAAAACGGGAGAGGGGGAGGAGTAAAGTCAAGAGCTGTGAAGTTGATTGGTGAAAGAGATACAGTGCTGGAGAAAAATAATAATATAAATAATTTATTGATCCCGAGTGGGAAATTCTTAGGTTACAGCAGCAATATTTAAAATCACACTTAGTAGTGTGCAGACTTAGTTACTTATTTACTTTACTTTATTATCATCAAACAATTGATACTAGAGCGTACAATCATCACGGCGATATTTGATTCTGCGCTTCGAGCTCCCTGAAGTACAAATCGAATTAAATATAATAAAAATTTAAATTATAAATCATAATTAGAAAATAGAAAAGGGAAAGTAAGGCAGTGCAAGTCAGGTCCGGATATTTGGAAGGTACGGCCCAGATCCGGGTCAGAATCTGTTCAGCAGCACACACAAAATGCTGGTGGAACACAGCAGGCCAAGCAGCATCTATAGTAGAAGCACTGTCGACGTTTCGGGCCGGGACCCTTCGTCAGGACCAACTGAAAAGAAAGTTACTAAGGGATTTGAAAGTAGGAGGGGGAGGGGAAATGATAGGAGAAGACCAGAGGGAGCGGGATGAAGCTAAGAGCTGGAAAGGTGATTGGCTAAAGGATACAGAGCTGGAGAAGGGAAAGGATCACGGGACGGAAGACCTAGGGAGAAAGAAAGGGGGAGGGGAGCACCAGAGGGAGATGGTGAGAGGCAGAGAGAGAGAAAAAAAAACATATAAATATGTCAGGGATAGGGTAAGAAGGGGAGGAGGGGCATTAACGGAAGTTAGAGAGGTCAATGTTCGTGCCATCAGGTTGGAGGCTACCCAGCCGGTATATAATATGTTGTTCCTCCAACCAGTCACGTAGGGAGCGATCCCTACGGAAAGCAGAAAGGAGGAGGGAGGGAAAGATGTGCTTGGTAGTGCGTAGGTGGCGGAAGTTACGGAGAATTATATGTTGGACCTCGAGGCTGGTGGGGTGGTCGGTGAGGACAAGGGACGCTCTGGATCTCTTTATTGCTAATTGCCGACGGGACATCAACCGTCTCGACTTCACCACACCGTGTTTCAATTCCAACCTCACTCCTTCCAAATGCTCTGCTCGCTGCTCCCTCCGCAGCAATCCCAACCTCACTATAAAACCCGCTGATAAGGGGCGAGCTGTTGTTGTCTGGCGTACTGACCTCTACCTGGCCGAGGCACGACGACAACTCTCGAATACCTCCTCTTATTTACCCCTTGATCATGACCCCACTAAGGAGCACCAGGCCACTGTCTCCGATATCATCACCAACCATATCAGCTCTGAGGATCTCCCATTCACTGCAACCAACCTCATAGTTCCCATACCCAACACTTCCCATTTCCACCTCCTACCTCTTATGTGTGATGAGGAAACCATGGGGAGATGGGGTCCAGAGTATGCTGCTAACGAGAGAGAGAGATAAAGGGGGGAGAGGCGCCATGCTACACATGCTGTTAATGAGAGAGACACAATGATTTAAAATTATGGTTTATTTGCTGATTGTTGACTTTACTTTCGAGGACTCTGCCTGCTTGAGTGAATCCTTGCTGACACAGCAGTGTGATGTCAGGTGCCTGCTGAGACAGGAGGGTGTGGCCAGTTTGATGGACATGGACATGGTCAGTTGATTGATGGCTGGTACCCCTGGCAGGGGAGATAAAAGACGGGTCTGCTAAGACACAGGGAGATACGCCCTTGGACACTGATCGAGTGTTGTGCACCCACAGGAAGGTGGGGGCTTGGAGGACCGAGTCAGGAGATCGGTCACAAAGCTCACAGTGTGACGGCAGGACAGGTCAGGGCTTGTGTGTGTGTTCACTCACGCTAGAGCGAGGAGTCCACCACAGAAGAACGGTCTGGCCGAGAATGGAGGGGTCATAACCGAAAGACCACATCAGTACAACGGAACAAGAAGACAACGGAAGGTTTGCCTGCTGCAGCTGCTCACATCTCGCTCACTCTCTCTCTCCCTCTGCAACGACACAAAATCAACTACCTCAATTTAATCTGAACCGAACTGAACTCTGTATTATCTTAAGACTATTCATTTACCCCTAGACTATGATAGAGTTTGGTTCTGATTCTTATTCCTACAGTTCTGTATTTATCATTGCTAACCCGCTTTATATGTATACTAGCATTTTTTTTGGTATTATATTATTCGATTTACTAGTAAACACTTTTAGTTACGGTACCACCAGACTCCAACGTATCATTCCATTTCTGCTGGTTTGGTAACCCGGTCATGGTGTACGTGACAAATTGGGGGCTCGTCTCGGGATTTGAATTTCAAATTGGGGCCTCCTCTTGAGATTTGAATTTCAATTGGACCTCGAATTGGGATTTTGAACAGCAGTCCAATTGGTTGTTAAATTGATCGGGGTAAATTCCCTTATCTGATCTATTTGTGTGGGAAACCAGAAAGGAAAACAGCAGAAATGGAGATTGACAAGTTTTTAACGGAACCAACTTCAGAGGCCTCAGAGGATGCCAGAAAGTTGGAATTGTTTAATATTGTGAAACGGTTGAAACTTGTGAGGGTGAAACCGGCAATGAGGAAGTTGGAGATACAGAGAGCCATAGTTGACCATTATGAATCTGAAGGGGTGTTTTCCGAAGAGGTGCGGGAGATGTTTCCCCCCACCCACTCTGGTCTTCTATCATTTCGCATTCCCCCTCCCCCTCCTACTTTCAAATCGCTTAGTATCTTTCCTTTCAGTTAGTCCTGACGAAGGGCCTCGGCCCGAAACGTTGACAGTTCTTCTCCTATAGATGCTGCCTGGCCTGTTGTGTTCCACCAGCATTTGGCGTGTGCTGCTTGAATTTCCAGCATCTGCAGATTTCCTTGTGTCTGTTCAGCAGTCTTATCACAGTCGGAAAGAAGCTGTTCCCAAATCTGGCCGTACGAATCTTCATGCTCCTGAACCTTCTCCCGGAGGGAAGAGGGATAAAAAGTGTGTTGGCTGGGTGGGTCGTGTCCTTGATTATCTTGGCAGCACTGTTCCGACAGCGTGCGTTGTAAAGTGAGTCCAATGTTAAAAGATTGGTTTGTGTGATGTGCTGGGCTATGTTCACGATCTTCTGCAGCTTCTTCCAGTCTTGGACAGGCCAACTTCCATAAAAGGTTGTGATGCACCCTAGGAGAATGCTTTCTTCGGTGCACTTATAAAAATTAGTGATGGTTTTAGGGGACAGGCCAAATTTCTTCAGCTTTATCAGGAAGTAAAGGCGCTGTGGACCTTCTTGGCAGTGGATTCTGCTTGGTTAGACCAAGTCAGGTCATTTGTGATATTCACCCCGAGGAACTTAAAGCTTTTGACCTGTCCCACCTGCGCACCACCGCTGTAGATGGGGTTGTGCGGTCCGCTACTCCTTCTGAAGTCAACAACCAATTCCTTTGTCTTGCTGACGTTGAGGGATAGGTTATTGTCTTCGCACCATGCCACCAGATTCTAAAAATAAACTAATCAGTAATTTAGTAGACTTTACTAAAAATAAAGTAAGAATAATATGATACACAATAATACATTACCAATGTGCAATAATAATGTACGAAACAATATTGCAGAGACTATTGAACTACGATCTGTTGCAGAAAGGTGGACTGAACTGACTTTATGTCTTACATCCTTCACATACATGTGGAGTAAAAATGTTTACGTTACGCCTCTGTCTAAATGTGCAATCATAGTAATTTGTAATAAGTAGAACAGTCAATGTAACATAGAAATACACTCAAATCAGCGTGAGTTAATCACTCTGATTTCTGGTGGAAGAAGCTGTCCCAGAACCTGTTGGTCCTGGCTTCTATGCTGTGGTGGCGTTGCCCCGATGGCATCGGCTGGAATAGATTGGTATCGGGGTGACTCAGGTGCCCAATGATCCTGCGGACCCTGTTTTACAAATCTGTCTTTGTAAATTTCCTGACTCATTGAAAGTACGCTGGGCCGTCCGCACCACTCTCTGCTGAATCCTGCGATGAAGGGAGGTACAGTTCCCATACCAGGCAGTGAGGCAGCCAGTCAGGATGCTCTCAGTTGTGACCTTATAGAAAGTTCTTAGGATTTGAAAGCCTATACCAAACTTCCTCAACCGTCTGAGTTGTAAAAGGTGCTGTTGTGCCTTTTTCACCGCACAGCTTAGACCATAAGACCATACGACAAAGGGGCAGAAGTCGGCCGTTCGGCCCATCGAGTTAGCTCCGCCATTTCGGTTAGCTGTCGGTGCGAGCAGCGGAGCGAGAGTAAGGCGTGCTCGTGATCGACATACGACTGGAGATCGGAGGATCAGCCGTTGAAGGTAGGCCGAGACCTTCGGACCTACCTGGAGAATACCTGAGGAGGAAGGTAAAGCTGCGCAAGCGCGGGTGACGTCAGTGGCGAGCGCGGGCTTTAAAATGCGACCCACTTTCAGGAGCGGGCAGCGTCGGTGCGGGCAGCGGGTGCGCAGGAGCAGAGTGCTGGGCTTTGGCTTAGCGGGCTTCGGCGCAAGAGGACTTCGACAAGAAGCCTGCTTTTCAATTATTCTGACTAATCTGGGATCAGGTAATGTGGGAGACGGTTAGAGCAGTGGTGTGACCCGTATGCAGTATGTGGGAGTTCAGGGTCAACACAGTTGTCCCTGATGACTACACCTGCAGTAGGTGCATCCAGCTGCAGCTCCTATCAGACCGAGTTAGGGAATTGGAGCAGGAGCTGGATGAACTACGGATCGTTCGGGAGGCAGAGGCAGAGAGATAGATAAGAGTTATCGGGAGGCAGTCACACCGAAAAGACAGGAGGTAGGCAAATGGGTGACAGTCAAGAGAGGCAGGGGGAGCAGACAGAGAGAGCAGTGCACCCCTGTGGCCGTTCCCATCATCAATAAGTATACTGTTTTGGATACTGTTGGTGGGGATGACCTACCAGGAACAAGCTGCAGTGGCCCTGTCTCTGGCACTGAGGTTGGACCCTCGACTAGGAAGGGGACGAGGGAAGGGTATGTACAAGGGAAGGGAGCGGTATTGATAGGGGATTCTATAGTCAGGGGGACGGATAGGAGATTTTGTGGGGAAGATCGGGAGTCTCGGATGGTATGTTGCTTCCCTGGTGCCAGGGTCCGAGACATCTCAGATCGGGTGCAGGTTATTCACGAGAGGGAGGGCAAGAATCCAGATGTTGTGATCCATGTAGGGACCAATGACGTGGGTAGGATGAGTGAGGGGGCCCTGCGTAGGGAGTTCAGGTAGTTAGGTACGAAGCTGAAGAGCAGGATCTCCAGGGTAACAATCACAGGATTGCTACCTGTGCCACGTGCGAGTGAGGCAAGGAACAGGAGGATTATAAAGATTAATACGTGGCTGAGAGGATGGTGCAGGAGGGAGGGCTTCAGGTTTGTAGATAATTGGGCCTTGTTCCAGGGAAGGTGGGATCTGTTCCGACGGGACGGTTTACACCTGAACTGGAGCGGTACTAACATTCTTGCAGGGAAGATTGCTAGAAATTCTGTGGGGGGGGGGTTAAACTAAATTTGCAGGGAACGGGGATCCAGAATGTGAGAGAGGATAGCGAGAGGAAGAATAAAGGACAGGTGGGGACTACACAGTTCCAGAATATTAAGTGTGTAGTAGAGGAAGGTGGGGCGGAACAAGTGATAAGGAGGACTCGTGTACAGAGGGATGGTCTGACGGAACATGTAGTTAAATGTGTTGAACGAATAAGTAAATGTAGGAAGGACAACAAAATTCTAGGGGCGTATAGCCCGATGGGAGTTCGGGGAGCTGGGTTAAGCACAATAGGCAGCGATTCAAACAGAGAGAGAAGAAATGGGTTAAAAATTCTATATCTGAATGGACGAAGTGTCAGGAATAAGGCAGATGAGTTTGAAGCCCAGGTGCGAATGGGTAACAATGATGTTGTTGGGATAACGGAGACAGGCTGCAGGGGGATCAGACCTGGGAAATGAATGTACAAGGGTATACGTGCTATCGTAGGAACAGAAATGTGGGCAGAGGGGGTGGGGTGGCCCTGTTGGTGAGGAATGAGATTCAGTCCTTTGCAAGGGGGGACATAGAGTCAGGTTGGAGTTTTTCGAGGATGTAACCAGGAAGTTATACGGGGGAGATCCAGTGGATGTAGTGTACCTCGATTTTCAGAAGGCATTTGATAAGGTCCCACATAGAAGATTGGTGGGTAAAATCAAAGCTCTTGGCATCGGGGGGAAGGCATTGACATGGATAGAAAACTGGTTGGCAGATAGAAAGCAAAGGGTAACGGTGAATGGGTGTTTCTCGGAATGGCAGGTGGTGAATAGTGAGTTGCCACAGGGCTCGGTATTGGGACCACAGCTGTTTACTATTTACGTTAACGATTTGGATGAAGGCATAGAAAATAACATCAGCAAATTTGCTGATGATACTAAGCTGGGTGGCAGTGTGACATGTGCTGCGTATGTAGGAGAATTCAGGGTGACTTGGATAGGCTGGGTGAGTGGGCAGATACTTGACAGATGGCGTTTTATGTGAATAAGTGTGAGGTTATCCACTTTGGGAGTAAGAACAGGAAGGCAGATTATTATCTGAAAGGTGTAGGGTTGGGTAAGGGAAAAATACAAGGAGCTCTAGGAGTCCTTGTTCATCAGTCACTGAAGGTGAATGAGCAAGTGCAGCAGGCAGTGAAGAAGGCTAATGAAATGTTGGCCTTTATTACAAAGGGAATTGAGTACAAGAGCAAGGAAATCCTCTTGCATTTGTATAGAGCCCTGGTGAGACCACACCTGGAGTATTGTGTACAGTTTTTATCTCCAGGTTTAAGGAAGGACATCCTGGCTGCAGAGGAATTGCAGCGTAGATTCACGAGGTTAATTCCTGGGATGTCTGGACTGTCTTACGCAGAGAGGTTAGAGAGACTAGGCTTGTGCACGCTGGAATTAAGGAGATTGAGAGGGGATCTGATTGCAACATATAAGATTATTAAGGGATTGGACAAGATAGAGGCAGGAAATATGTTCCAGATGCTGGGAGACTCCAGTACCAGAGGGCATGGTTTGAGAATAAGGGGTTGGTCATTTAGGAGAGAGTTAAGGAAAAACTTCTTCTCCCAGAGAGTTGTGGGGGTCTGGAATGCACTGCCTCGGAAGGTAGTGGTGGCCAGTTTTCTGGCTGCTTTTAATAAGGAGCTAGGGAGGTATCTTATGGATAGGGCAATCAAGGGATATGGGGACAAGGCAGGAACCGGGTATTGATAGGAATTGATCAGCCATGATCTCAGAATGGCGGTGCGGGCTCGAAGGGCCGAATAGTCTACTTCTGCACCTATTGTCTATTTCATCATGAGCTGATCCAATCTCCCCTTTAGCCCATTCCCCCGCCTTCTCACCATAACCTTTGATGCCCTGACTACTCAGATACTTATCAATCTCTGCCTTAACTACACCCAATGACCCGGCCTCCACTGCCGCCTATGGCAACAAATTCCACAGATTCACCACTCCATGGCTAAAAAACAACTTTTTCGCATATCCGTTCGGAACGGGCGCCCTGCAATCCTTAAGTCATGTCATCTCGTACTAGATACCCCACCATAGGAAACAACTTTGCCACATCTACTCTATCCATGCCTTTCAACATTCGAAATGTTTTTGAGGTCCCCCCTCATTTTTCTAAACTCCAAGGAGTGCAGGCTAAGAGCGGTCAAACGTTCCTCATATGTTAAACCTCTCATTCCCGGAATCATTTTAGTGAATCTTCTCTGAATGCGCTCCAACGTCAGCACATCCTTTCTTAAATAAGGAGTCCAAAACTGCACACAGTACTCCAAGTGAGATCTTACCAGTGCCTTATAAAGCCTCAACATCACATCCCAGCTCCTATACTCTAGAAATGAATGCCAATATTGCATTTGCCTTCTTCACCAACAACTCAACCTGGAGGTTAACCTTAAGGGTATCCTGCACGAAGACTCCCAAGTCCCGTTGCATTTCAGAACTTTGAATTTTCTCCCCATTTAAATAATAGTCTGCCCGTTTATTTTCTTCTACCAAAGTGCATGACCGTACACTTTCCGACTTTGTAATTCATTTGCCACTTCTTTGCCCATTCCCCCAATCTATCCAAGTCTCTCTGCAGACTCTTTGTTTACACATCACTAACGGCCTCTCCACCTATCCTTGTATCATCAGCAAACTTAGCCACAAAGCCATCTATTTCATAATCCAAATCGTTGATACAAAACATAAAAAGATGCTGCCCCAGCATGGACCACTGTGGAACGCCACTGGTAACCAGCAGGCAACCAGAATGTGTTCCCTTTATTCCCAATCTCTGTTTCCTGCCAATCAACCAAATTTTCTGTCATTCCATGGTCTCTTACCTTGTTTAGCAGCCTCATGTGCGGGACCTTGTCAAAGGCCTTCTGAAAATCCAATTTACAATATCCACTATATCTCCCTTGTCCAGCCTACTTGTAATTTCTTCAAGAAGTTGCACTAGGTTTGTCAGGCGGGATTTTCCTTTAAGGAAACCATGCGGAGTTCTGCCTATCTTGTCATATATTCCTCCAGGTACTCCGTAACCTCATCCTTGACAATCGACTCCAACAACTTCCCAACCACCGATGTCAACCTAACAGGTCTATAATTTTCTTTTTGCTTCCTTGCCTCCTTCTTAAATAGCGGAGTGACATTTGCAATCTTCCAGTCCTCCGGAACCAGGCCAGAATCTATCGACTTTTGAAAGATCAATGCTAATGCCTCCACAATCTCCACTGCTACTTCCTTCAGAACATGAGGGTGCATTCCATCTGGTCCAGGAGATTTATCTACCCTTTATCTACTTATCTATTTATCTACTATTTATCTACTGTTCAGCTTCCTGAGTACTTTCTCTGTCGTAACTGTGACTACGCATATTTCTCTTCCCTGACACCATTGAATGTCCGGTATATTGCTGAAGTCTTCCTCAGTGAAGCCTGATGCAAAATAGTCGTTCAGTTCCTCCACCATCTCCTTATCTCCCATTACAATTTCTCCAGCATCATTTTCTATTGGTACCATATCTGCTCTCGCCTGTCTTTTACTCTTTACATATTTGAAAAAGTTTTTAGTATCCTGATATTATTTGCTCGCTTCCTTTCATAGTTCATCTTTTCCCTCTTAATGACCTTCTTAGTTTCCTTTTGTAAGCTTTTAAAAACTTCCCAATCCTCTGTCTTTCCACTAAGTTTTTCTTTCTTGTATGCCCTCTGCTTTGCTTTTACTTTGGCTTTGATTTCTCTTGTCAGCCACGGTTGCATCTGTTTTCCATTCGAAAATTTCTTTTTCTTTGGAATATATCTGTCTTGCACCTTCCTCACTTCTCGCATGAACTCCAACGACTACTGCTCTGCCGTCCTTCCCGCTCATGTCCCTTTACAGTCAACCTTCGCCAGTTCCTCTCTCATGCCACTGTAATTTGCTTTACTCCACTGAAATACCGACACATCGGATTTCGGCTTCTCTTTCTCAAATTTCACAGTGAACTCAATCATGTTGTGATCACTGCCTCCTAACGGTTCCTTCACTTCAATCTCTCCAATCACCTCTGGTTCATTACACAATACCCAATCCAGTACAGACGATCCCCCAGTGGGCTCAACAACAAGTTGTTCTAAAATGCCATCTCGTAGATATTGTACAAATTCTCTCTCTTGAGATCCAGTGCCAACCTGATTTTCCCAATCCACTAGCATGTCAAAATCCCCCACAATTATCATAACACTGCACTTCTGGCAAGACATTTCTATTTCCTGTTGTACTTTGTAGTCCACATTACTGCAGCTGTTTGTAGGCCTGTAGATAACTGCCATCAGGGTCCTTTTACCCCTGCGATTCTTAGCTCAACCTATAAAGATTCTGTACTTTCCGATCCTATATCAACTCTTTCTAATGATTTAATATCATTTCTTACCATTAAAGCCACGCCACCCCTTTTACCTACCTGCCTATCCTTCCGATACACCATGTATCCTTGGACGTTCAGCTCCCAGAGACATGCATCCTTTAGCCACGTCTCAGTGATGTCTACAATATCATTCCTACCAATGTGTAACTGTACAACGAGATCATCCACCTTATTCCTCATGCTGCGTGCATTTAAGTATAACACCTTAAGTCCAGAATTTGGTACGTTTTGCATTGATTGCACTGCAACTCATCCCAGTGGCTGCAAATTTGTTCCATCACCTGCTTGTCCTTCCTGACATCCTTACTGCTCACTAACTTAGATCTATTTCTGTTTTCCCTCTCCTCCGCTCCATCATTCCGGTTCCCATCCCCCTGCCAAATTAGTTTAAAGCCTTACTTCCAGCTCTATTAAACCTTCCCGCCAGGATATTGGTCCCCCTAGGATTCAAGTGTAACCCGTCCTTTTTGTACAGGTCACACCTGCCCCAAAAGAGGTCCCAGTGATCCAGAAACTTGAATCTCTGCCCCCTGCTCCAAACCCTCAGCCACGCATTTATCCTCCACCTCATTTCATTCCTACTCTCAATGAATAGGAATACTGCCGAGATTACTACCTTTGTGGTTCTTCTTCTCAACTGCCTTCCGAACTCCCTATATTCTCCGTGCAGGACCTCTTCCCTTTTCCTACCTTTGTCATTGGTGCCGACATGTACCACGACCACTTTCTCCTAACCCTCCCACTTCAGGATATCTTGGCAGCGATCAGTAACATCCCGGACCCTGGCACCAGGGTGGCAAACTATCATCCGGGTCTTCTGATCGCGTCCACAGAAACGCCTATCTGACCCCCTAACTATCGAGTCCCCTATTACTACTGCCTTCTTCTTCCTTTCCCTACCCTTCTGAGCTACAGGGCCCGACTCTGTGCCAGAGGCACGGCTACTGTGGCTTCTCCCAAGTAGGCTGTCCCCCCCACAGTACTCAATCAGGCGTACTTATTGTCAAGGGTACAGCCACTGGGGTACTCTCTAGTACCTGACTCTTCCCCTTACCCCTCCTAACCGCGACCCACCTGTCTGCCTCCTGTGGCTCCGGTGTGACCACCTGCCTCTAACTCATCTCTATCAACTCCTCACTCTCCCTGACCAGACGAAGGTCATCGAGCTGCAGCTCCAGTTCCCTAACACGGCCCCTGAGGAGCTGCAGCTCGGCGCACCTGGCGCAGATGTGGACGTCCGGGAGGCTAGGAGTCTCCAGGACCTCCCACATCCGACACCGAGAATAACAAGCTGCCCTGACACTCATGCTTACGAAGGGTCTCGGCCCGAAACGTCGACAGTGCTTCTTCCTATAGATGTTGCATGGCCTGCTGGTTGCCAGCAGCATTTTGTGTGTGTTGTTTGAATTTCCAGCATCTGCCGATTTCCTCGTGTTTGCTCACACTCATACTTCCCCCTTTACTCAAATAACAGGAAAAACTGAAACCTAAACCTACCTTGCCTCGCCCGTTTCTGCCTAAGCCCGTTGAGCCAACGCCCTTAAGCCTTCACTCTGCTCCCGGCTCACTTCTCTGTCCGCAAAACTTTCTCCGTAACCCCATCTCGGTTGTTCCAAAGCCTTTAGCTGATTTTAGCTTACATGACTTAGTAACGTCTAAGTATTCTGTTTTGCCTGAGAGTCTCTTGTTTGATCATATATTAAGCACAATTATTATGATGGGTGAACCATTTTTACAGGTGGATCAAAGGATAATTTAACTGGAAAATTTGTTGTGGCTGTTTTTGTGCCCAGATTATAGATAACGATAAAGAAATGACTTACTACACATTCACTAGCAGACTCAGCAGAATTGGCAGCCATCATTTTGGGCTTACCGTGGGTGAAGGAAAGTTTGTGCTTGCAAAGGAGATTCATATGTGGCAATGCGAATGGGAAGCTGTAGTGAAATGGGAGGCCTTCAAGGGATCCCACACTTGTCGGACAGAAGAAAGGACCTTGTCGAAGTGTTTTCCGTGAATCCATTGTCTGCTCGTCCCACACCGTTGATCTCCCTCCTGATACTTTTCCTTGCCGCTGAACAATTGCCACCCATTCCCCTACACCTCCTCTGTCACTACAATTCAGGGCACTAAAGAGTCCTTACAGGTCAGGGTGCACTTCACCAGCGAGAGTGCTTGGGTCATATACTGTATGCGGTGCTTCCAGTGTGGCCTCTGTTATATTGGTGAGATGCAATGTAGATTGAGAGGTGGCTTCACTGAGCACCTTCACTCTGTGTGGCATAAAAAGCGGGAGCTCCCGCTTTTGAAAGTATTTATCTTTCTACATGTAATTGGCGAAGATGCTTCGGATATCTAAAAGAGCTTTCAAATTGTGGACACAGCCTTTACAGAATTTGAGGTGTATTTTGTTCCAACTAAAACATCACAAATGAGCGATATAACCTTTTTTTCCTGTGACCAGAAACAAGTTGTTAGTTGAGACCAATACTTAGCTGGGCTTCACACACTGAATAAGTCCTGTGAGTTTGGCGATTTGACAGACTTACTTGATGGGAACAAAATAGTTTGTGGAATCACAGATATTGGGCTCAGAGAAAGATTGCTCCACTAAAATAAAAATACTTGACGTGGCCTGTGGATATGTGTCGGACTGTGGCAAGGAACGGGCGATCCCAAACGCAGGACACTGGCACGGAGATAGAGTTAGGATGCAGACGAGAGCATAAGCATGGCTGGGGCTGAACGGCAAACAGGAGGGTGAACGGAAAAGCTGGAGGCAGGCAAAACTAATCTTGACACGGAGCGGTGCTGAGCTGAACGGTGAATGGAAAAGCATGTGGCAGGCAATACTTATCTTGACACGGAGAGACAGAGTTGCACAGGTAAAACCCGGTACTGAAGTAACACTTGAATACACAATCCTAAGCGGCCGGGAACGTGAATTATCACACTGGCTAAAACAATGATCTGCCGATGAGTGGATGCAAAACCGGCATATTTATGCTTCAGGTTTACATGAGACTCAGGTGTGTCGCAATCAAAGGGAATTAGGAGAATATGGGGTATTAACAGTTGGGACCGTGAGAGTACCGTGCCCCCTCAACATGAACCTCCAGGCAAACCTCCAGGCTTGCGCGGATTGCCACGATGGGAGTCTCAGACAGAGGGTCTAAGATGAAGGAGCGGGGCACCCAGGTGCGCTCTTCAGGACGTATCCCTCTCAATTGATGAGGAACTGGAAACACCTGCCTCGGTGGCGCACATCCAGTATTCGTCGGACGGTGTAAGCTGGGTAGTCGTCGATGACCCGGGCGGGTGGAGGAGGTTCAGCAGGAGGGCAGAAGGGGCTAACAGACACAGGTTTCAGTTGGGAGACGTGGAACATGGGATGAATGCGCATGGATCTGGGAAGTTGGAGTTTGACGACTGAGCGGTTGAGACAGCAGAGACCACACGAGCACAAGTTGGGGAACTGCACAGCCCCGACATAATAGTGCATACTTTGAAAACTGGGGGTAGGGGCAGAACTCATGTGTTACCCAAAGCAACAGGAAGCAAAAAAATAGGGGCAGAATTAAGATGGAGTCAAGTGGTTACCTCTTGGAGATCATCTGCAAAAACAGCTTAATTCCGTTCTTTAATACCCCATTTTCCCCTTTTCAGGGTTGTTTGGGTTCTATCGAGGTCCCAATCCGCCAGTGGCACTCGCAACTTATTTTCCTTTATTGTGGATGAGTTCCGGTTCCTGGTGATCTTTGGTTTCTGACATTCTCCAGGCCTGCTCGGAAGATGGCGCCTCCAGGGTGCAAACCTGCGCTGCCCTGTGGATGACCATTTTCAGGCTGGCATTGCCAACAGAGCCATCGCTGGATATGGAATATCAGGACTTTGCAAATGTATTGGAAATTGACTCGGCAGAGTATAATAACAGCGATTGTCAACCTTCCCTTTCGCTGTGAAAATGAGTGATATCTGTCTGTGCCTTGCTCGTGAGAGCGGGAGCCTTTCACATGTTGAGCTGTCGGGCAGACAATAGTCTTTGTTGACTGCAGATGTACTCTTTTCCATAGATGCTGCCTGAGCAGCTCAGTTCCTCCAACATGTTGTGTGTGGTGCTGTGGTCTCTCTTTGGGTGCTTTCCTGTTGTTAGGTGGTGGGCCCTGACGCCTTGCGCAGAAATGGGCGGTGGAGGGAGGGAGGATGCTGATGTTACGTACACGCAATGGAGTCTGGTTTTGATGTTAAAACCACTATTTATTAGTAACTACTTAATAAGGTAATTTAAATCAGGTAAATCAAAAGTTAGCTATGCGTTGAATTTATTTATTTATTTATTTATTTGTGTGTGTCAATATATTTCCCAAACTCGTTCAAGCTCGGGTGGCAAGAGAAGTCTTATGATGGTAACGTAAGAAAGTTCTGTTCAATCTTCAGGTTAATTGATGAGAGATATTTGTGCTCCAAAGATGAATGTCGACCGAAGGCAATTACGTCGATATTCCACTGAGTCCACAATTGCAATACAGGATAACAATAGCCTTAAATTTTATCTCTGAAGTTCCCAGATTCACACACGAAGCATCACCAACAGTGATCTTCACCGAATATCCTTTCGACACAAGTGGTTACCATGATACCACACCCGAATTCTGCTACGGGTCATCTCAAAGTGGTGGCCACTGGACACTCAAACGGAATCCACGTATGGATTATCACCAACAGTAGCTCATCACTGAGGTACCGTCTTCAATAGAACTACCACCCAGGCAAGGGCTATCACACACAGGTAGATTCCACAGGGTTACCCAAATCACAAAACGTGATAGCCACTTATCCAGTTCTACGACATACAAAGTAACTCCAACAGAGATTTGCCACAAGAGTACCTTCTTCAATGAAATACCACTCCCAGGCAAGGGTAACTTCTGATTCTTGGCAATTGGCATAGATGCAGTGCGGAGATCACAGCCCTGGACGAGCTGCCTTTTAACTTAGCACCTCACTCCTGAATTCCCTTTGCAGAACCTCGTTACTCTGCCAGCCTATATCATAGTAGAGCCTAGCACACTGGAGGCAACATACCATTCAGGAATCACATTCTCACCCACAAAACATCCAGTCAGTTCCCTTTGCTAAGGAATCACCTCTGACCATAACTCACCCCTTCTCCACCCTTCCCTTGTCAATCTCAGAGCCAGACTAAGCGCCAGAGACACTCTTGCTGTGATCTTCCTTTCCTAGATCATCGCACCGTCCCCAACAGCATCTAAACTGATATATGTTTTTTTTTCAGGGGGATGGACACAGGGCCACATGGCACTCGCTGTTTTACCCTTTCCCTTTTTTGACTACCACCTAGTTTCCTGTGTTGTGCACCTTGCGTGCAACTACCTCTCTGCATGTCCTACCTATCACCCCTTCAGCCTCCCGAATGAACTGCAGTTCATACAGTTCCAACTGCAACTCCTTAATGTGGATTGTTTGGAGCTGAACCTGGACACACTTCCCACAGGTGCAGTTATCAGGGACACAGGAGGGTCCCCTGCCTTCCCATATCCCGCAAGAGGAGCTTTCCACTACCCTGCCTGGCATCTGCACATTTTCAACTGAGAAAATGTGAAAATAAAAGTTCTAGTTCCGTCATGATTTTGCCTTCTTTGATGAAGGCTCTTCTCACTGAAACTGGAACCAGAGTGTTAGAGCAGATAGTGAGGTGGATGAGGATAAAGGTCATGCAAGATTGCAAGTATAGTGCATGGAGTAAAGCCGGATCTAACATATAAAGAGGTTTTGAGGAAAGAGAAACAGAATAAAGGGTGTAAAGGTAGTTAGGTAGAAGGGCTAAAGTGTGTGTACTTCAAAGCAAGAAGCATCAGGAACAAAAGTGATGAGTTGAGAGCTTGGATACATACAAGGAATTATGATGTAGGGGCCATTACGGAGACTTGGCTGGCACAAGGGAAGGAATGGATTCACAATATTCCTGGATTTCAGTGCTTTAAAAGGGATGGGGGGGAAGGTGAGGGGTGACATTACTGGTCAGGGATACTATTACAGCTACAGAATGGGTGGGTAATGTAGCAATATCCTATTTTGAGTCAGTGTGGGTGGAAGTCAGGAACAGGAAGGGAGCAGTTACTCTACTGGGAGTATTCTATATGGCCCCTGGTAGCAGCAGAGATACCGAATAGCAGATTGGGAGGCAGATTTTGGAAAGTTGCAAAAATAACAGGGTTGTCATCATGGGTGTCTTTAACTTCCCTAATATTGATTGGCACCTATTTAGTTCCAAGGGTTTAGATGGGGCATATTTTGTTAAGTGTGTCCAGGACGGATTTCTGTCACAGTATGTTGGCAGGCCAACCAGGGGGAATGCCATACTAAATCTAGTATTAGGTAACGAACATGGTCAGGTCACAGATCTCTCAGTGGGTGAGCATCTGCGGGACAGAGACGACCGCTCCTTGGCCTTTATCATTCTCATGGAAAAGGATGGAATTTTTTAATTGGGGAAGGGCAAATTATGAAGCTATAAGGCTAGAACTTGCGGGTGTGAATTGGGATGATGCTTTTGCAGGGAAATGTACTATGGACATTTGGTCGAACTTTAGGGATCTCTTGCAGGATGTTAGGGATAAGTATCTCCCAGCAAGAAAGATACAGAATGGTAGGGTGAAGGAACCATGGGTGACAAGTGAGGTGGAGAATCTAGTCAGATAAAAGAAGGCAGCGTACGTGAGGTTTAGGAAGCAAGGATGAGATGAGTCTATTGAGGACTATAGAGTAACAAGAACTGAGCTTAAGAAGGGGCTGAGGAGAGCCAGAAGGGGTCACAAGAAGCCCTTGGCGAGTAGGGTAAAGGAAAACCCCAAGGCATTCTTCAATCATGTGAAGAAGAAAAGGTTGATAGGAGTGAAGATAGGACCGATTAGAGATAAAGGTGGGAAGATGTCCTTGGAGGCTCTGGAAGTGAGCGAGGTCCTCAATGAATACTTCTTTTCGGTATTCACCAATGAGAGGGAACTTGACGACGGTGAGGACAATATGAGTGAGGTTGATTTTTCGGAGCATGTTGATATTAAGGGAGAAGAGGTGCTGGAGTTGTTAAAATACATTAGAACGGATAAGTCCCCAAGGCCGGACGAAATATTCCCCAGACTGCTCCACGAGACGAGGGAAGAGATTGCTGAGCCTCTGGTTAGGATCGTTCTGTCCTCATTGTCCATGGGAATGGTACCGGAGGATTGGAGGGAGGCGAATATTGTCCACTTTTTCAAAGAAGGTAGTAGGGATAATCCAGGTGAGCCTTACGTCTGTGGTGGGAAAGCTGTTGGAAAAGATTCTTAGACATAGAATCGATGGCCATTGAGAGAATCATGGTCTGATCAGGGACAGTCAGCATGGCTTTATGAAGGGCAGATCGTGTCTAACAAGCCTGATAGAGTTCTTTGAGGAGGTGACCAGACGTATAGATGAGGATAACGCAGTGGATGTGAACTACATGGATTTTAGTAAGCTATTTGACAAGGTACTACACGGTAGGCTTATTCAGAAAGTGAAAAGGCATGGGATCCAGGGAGGTTTGGCCAAGTGGATTCAGAATTGGCTTGCCAGCAGAAGGCAGAGGGTTGTGGTGGAGGGAGTACATTTGAATTGGATGGTTGTGGCTAGTGGTGTCCCACAAGGATCTGTTGTGGGACCTCTACTTTTTGTGATTTTTATTAACGACCTGGATGTGGGGGTCGAAGGGTGGGTTAGCAAGTTTGCAGACGACACAACGGTTGGTGGTGTTGTAGATAGTGTAGAGGTTTGTCGAAGATTGCAGAGAGACATTGATAGGATGCAGAAGTGGGCTGAGAAGTGGCAGATGGAGTTCAACCTGGAGAAGTGTGAGGTGGTACACATTGGAAGGACAAACCCAAAGGCAGAGTACAAAGTAAACGGCAGGATACTTGGTAGTGTGATCAGCAGAGGGATCTGGGGGGTACATGTTCATAGATCCCTGAAAGTTGCCTCACAGGTAGATAGGATAGTTAAGAAAGTTTATGGAGTGTTAGCTTTCATAAGTCGGGGGATAGAATTTAAGAGTCGTGGAGTAATGATGCAGCTCTATAAAACTCTGGTTAGGCCACACTGTTTCCAGTTCTGGTCGCCTCACTATAGGGAGGAGGTGGAATCATTGGAAAGGCTACAGAGGAGATTAACCAGGATGCTGCCTGGTTTAGAGAGTATGGATTATGATAAGAGATTAAGGGAGCTAGGGCTTTACTATCTGGAGAGAAGGTGGATGACAGGACACTTGATAGAGGTATACAAGACATTAAGGGGAATAGACAGAGTGGACAGCCAGTGCCTCTTCCCCAGGGCGCCACTGCTCAGTACAAGAGGACAGTATAAGGGAAGGGGAGGGAAGTTCAAGGGGAATATTAGAGGAAGGTTTTCTACTCAGAGACTGATTGGTGTATGGAATGCACTGCCTGAGTCAGTGGTGGAGGCAGATACACTAGTGAAATTTAAAGACTACTAGACAAGTATATGGAAGAATTTAAGGTGGGGGGGGGGTTATATAGGAGGCAGGGTTTAAGGGTCGGCACAACATTTGGGCTGAAGGGCCTGATCTGTGCTGTATTGTTTTATGCTCTATGTAAAGCCTCGAAGTCTCCGTTCCAACTCTGTCCACTCCAACACTGGCCGTCCCATTTGCTCCTGCCTGACATTAGGATTTTCTAGATAATCAATCCTGAATGCTAATTGGCCACTACTGAAAGCTAGAAATAACCTGCCCTGAACCATTGCCTTTAATACTCGAATGGTGAACCTGAGTGAATCACGCCCTCTCAAGCCTCTGATCTCTCCGATTAGAGATGTATCAAAGCTCAGTAGGGCGACACAAGGATGAATGACTGATTGAAACCCATCCCACAATCAGAGCAGGTGACCACCCTCACCACAGTGTGAACCCGCCACTGTCTCTGCAGCGTGTGAATGCCTTCCCACAGTCTGAATAGCTCAACGTACTCTCACTGCTGAAAACTGTCTGGTGTGTCCGTAGGTAGGATGCCTGAGTGAATTCCTTCCCACAGTCTAAGCAGTTGAACAGTTTTTCCACAGTGTGATGTTCATTGCTGATGTTCATTCAATTGAGATGTCTGAGCGAATCCATTCCCACATTCACAACAGGTGAGTGGCGTTCCAAAGTGTGAATTCGTTGACGTCTGATGACCGAGTGAATTATTTCCCACAATCTGTGCAGGTCAGCGGTTTCTCCCTCCTGTGAATTTGGCAGTGACTCACAAGACTGGATGACTGCGCGAATCCCTTCCCACATTCAGAACATCTGAATGGCTTCTCCCCAGTGTGAACTCGGTAGTGTCTCACAAGTTTGGATGAGTCAGTGAATCCTCTTCCACAATCCGAGCAAGTGAACGGTTTCTCCCCAGTGTGAATTCGGCAGTGCCTCTGAAGTTGAGATGAGCCAGTGAATCCCTTCTCACATTCAGAACAGATGAATGGTTTTTCCCCAGTGTGAATTCGCTGACGTACCTTCAATTGAGATGATTCAGTGAATCCTTTCCCACATTCAAAGCAGCTGAACGGTTTCTCCCCAGCGTGAATTCGCTGATGAACCTTCAGATGATTTGACTCAGTGAATGCCTTCCCACATTCAGAGCAAGTGAATGACATCCCCCCCCCCCCACTGTGAACGCGCTGGTGTCTCTATAGTCTGAATGAGCGAGTGAAACGCTTTCCACAGTTTGAGCAGGTGAACGACATATTTTCAGTGTGAACTCGTTGGTGTCCATTCAGTTGATGATTGAATCAACTTTCCCACACAGAGCAGGTGAGTGGCTTCTCCCCAGTGTGAACTCGCTGGTGTTTCTGTGGCATGGTTGATTGTGCGAATGCCTCCCCACCATCTAATCAGGCTACCATCCTCTCACTGGTGAATTTTCCGATATATCTTTAGCATCAACGGCACAATGAATTGCTTCGCACAGTCAGAACAGGTCATCTCACTGTGGTGTGAACTCGCTGATGTGTCTTCAGACTGGATGACTGAGTAGTTCCCCTCCCACATACAGCAGGTGAATGGCCTCTCACCAGGGTGAACTCACTGGCGTGTCTGCGAGTAGACTGTGAGTGAATCCCTTCCCACACTGAGAGAAGGAGAATGATATCTCACTGCGATCAATGCTCTGGCAATTCAGAAAGTCAGACGTTTGAATCCCTTGTAGAATCAATGCAGTTGAAGAACTGATCTCCGGTGAACAAATGCTGGTGTGTTCCCAGCACCCTGGTTCCTGTGGATAACATTGAGTTACAACAGAAAACTTCATTTCAGAGACAAAATACATTTCTGTCTGGGATGAGATACGTCTTCATCTTCAAGGATCGACAACAGATGTGTTGGTCTTGCAAAGAAAATATCTGGTCATTCCTGATATATCCGGACAGAGAGAGCCAAACTGACATGTTGAGATCCCCATGCACAAGTGCTCAGCCATTTCAAACCTGTAAAAATATTTGAAAAGGTATCAATGGGTGAAGGATAAATTTTCGGGTGAGATTTTAGTCTGTGGTGGGAACACGAGAACATTGTCAGCTCATCTCCACCAACCTGCCTTTTCCCCAAACCCCTTAATTTCCCTACTATGCAAAAATCTATCCAACCTTGTCTCAAACACATTTACCGAGGTAGCTTCCACTGCTTCATTGAGCAGAGAAATTCATAGATTGACCACCCGCAGGGAAAAGCAGTTACTCCTCATCTCCATCCCAAATGCCCTGAACTTTAAGCTGATGTCCTCTAGTTCTTGTCTCACCTACCAGTGGAAACAACTTTCCTGCCTCTATTTTATCTATCCCTTTCATAATTTTTCATGTTTCATTTTCTCTCAATTTGCAATTTGGCATATTAATATTACCCAGTTCAACTGAAGTTGAGATATACCGCAGACTACCATGGGAAGCGAGGGAGGAGATTGCAGAGCTTCTGGCGATTATCTTTGTATTATCATTAGGGATGGAGAAGTACCTGAGGATTATTCTAGAAAGGGTGTGGAGGTAATCCAGGAAATTAGAGACCAATAAGATTTGCATTAGTAGTGGGCAATTTGTTGGAGAAGACCCTAAGAGGGAGGACTTATGAACACCTGATTAGGTGTAGTCAGCATGGCTTTGTCAAGGGCAGGTAATGCCTTATAAACCTGTTTGAATTATTTGAGGATGTATCAAAACACATTGATGAAGGCAGAACATTGGATGTAGTGTATATGGTTTTCAGTAAGACTTTCAATAAGGTTCCCCATATGAGGTTCATTGAGAAAGTAATGAGACAAGGATCCAAGGAGACTTGCTTTGTGGATCCAGAAATGGCTTGCCCACTGAAAGCAAAAAGTGGTTGTTAATGGTTTGTATTCTGCATGAAGGATGCATGTTGGTGAGGAATGGGATTTAGTCCTTTGCAAAGGGGCACATAGGATCAGGAGAAGTAAGAGTCTGTGTGGATAGAACTGAGGAACAGTAAGGGCATAAGGACCCAAATGGTTGTTGTCTACAGGCCACCAAACCGTAGCATGGATAATGGGTACAAGTTGAATAGGGTGTTAACATTGGCAAAGCTAATGTCGCAGCAGTTATGCGGGATTTCAACATGCAGGTGAACTGGGAGAATCAGGTTGGTGCTGGACCCCAGGATGGGGAGTCTGCAGAGTGCCTACGGGATGCATTCTTGGAACAGCTTGTACGAGAGCCGACCAGGGACAAGACTTTTCTGGATTTAGTGTTATGTGATGAACAGGATTTGATAAGTGATCTTGCAGTATAGGAGCCATTAGGAGGTAGAGATCATAATATGATAAGTTTTTACATGCAATTTGAGAAGGATAAGGGCACCTGTTGCAGTTGAACAGGGCAAACTATGGAGCCATGAGGGAGGAGCTGGCCAAAGTTGACTGGACGGATATCCTAGCAGAAAAGACAGAGGAACAACAATGGCAGGTATTCTTGGGAATAATGCACAAAATCAGTTCATCACCCGGAGAAGGAAGGATTCAAAGGGGAGAAAGGGGCCACAGTGGTTGACAAAGGAAGTCAGAAATTGCATAGCATTAAAAAAAAAGGAAGTATCACAGAGCTAAGGTGAGTGGGAGGACAGATGATTGGGAAGTTTTTAAGGAACAACAGAACTTAACTAATAAGGCAATACGGGAAGCAAAAATGAGGTACAAACGCAAGCTAGCCAGGAATATAAAGGAGGTTAGCAAAAGCTATGGGAAACAGAGAAATGGCAGACGAATTTAATGAGTACTTTAGATCTGTTTTCACTAAGGAAGACACAAGCAATCTCCCAGATGTATGGATGGGCCAAGGACATAGGGTACAGAGGAAATGAAACAGATTGACATTAGGAAGGAAACGGTGATGCGTAGACTGATGGGACAGAAGGCTGACAAATCCCCAGGTCCAGATGGTCTGCATCCTAGGGTACTAAAGGAGGTGGCCCTGGAAATTGCGGATGCATTGGTAATCATTTTCCAATGTTCCTTAGATTCAGGATCAGTTCCTGAGGATTGGGGAATGGCTAATGCTATCCCACTTTTTAAGAACGGAGAGAGGGAGAAAACAGAGAACTATCGACCTGTCAGCCTGACATCGGTGGTGGGGAAGATGCTAGTCCATTATAAAGGATGAAATGAAATAGTGGCATATCTAGATAGCAGTGATAGGATTGGGCCGAGCCAGCATGGATTTACCAAGGATAAATCATGCTTGACTAATCTGTTGGAGTTTTTCGAGGATGTAACCAGGAAGTTAGACGGGGGAGATCCAGGGGATGTAGTGTACCTCGATTTTCAGAAGGCATTTGATAAGGTCCCACATAGGAGATTGGTGGGTAAAATCAAAGCTCATGGCATCGGGAGAGGGGGGGAAGACATTGACATGGATAGAAAACTGGTTGGCAGATAGAAAGCAAAGGGCAGCGGTGAATGGAGTTTCTCGGAATGGCAGGTGGTGACTAGTGGGGTGCCACAGGGCTCGGTTTTGGGACCACAGCTGTTTACAATTTACGTCAACGATTTAGATGAAGGCATTGAGAATAACATCAGCAAATTTGCTGATGATTCTAAGCTGGGTGGCAGTGTGACATGTGATGAGGATGCTAGGAGAATTCAGGGTGACTTGGATAGGCTGGGTGAGTGGGCAGATACTTCCCAGATGACATTTAATGTGAATAACTGTGAGGTTATCCACTTTGAGAGTAAAAACAGGAAGGCAGATTACTATCTGAGCGGTGTAGAGTTAGGTGAGGGAAAAATACAAAGAGATCCAGGAGTCCTTGTTCATCAGTCACTGAAGGTGAATGAGAAAGTGCAGCAGGCAGTAAAGAAGGCGAATGGAATGTTGGCCTTTATTATTAAGGGAATTGGGTACCAGAGCAAGGAAATCCTCTTGCATTTGTGCATAGCCCTTGTGAGACCACACCTGGAGGATTGTGTACAGTTTTGGTCTCCAGGGTTAAGGAAGGACATCCTGGCTGTAGAAGAAGTGTAGCATAGATTCACGAGGTTAATTCCTGGGATGTCTGGACTGTCTTACGCAGAGAGGTTAGAGAGACTGGGCTTGTACACGCTGGAATTAAGGAGATTGAGAGGGGATCTGATTGAAACATATAAGATTATTAAAGGATTGGACAAGATAGAGGCAGGAAATATGTTTCAGATGCTGTGAGAGTCCAGTACCAGAGGGCATGGTTTGAGAATAAGGGGTAGGTATTTTAGGACAAAATTAAGGAAATCTTCTTCTCTCAGTGAGTTGTGGGGGTCTAGAATGCACTGACTCGGAAGGTAGTGGAGGCCAATTCTCTGGATGCTTTCAAGTAGGAGCTGGATAGGTATCTTATGGATAGGGGAATCAAGCAATATGGGGACAAGGTGGGAACCGTGTATTGATAGTAGATTATCAGACATGATCTCAAAATGGCGGTGCAGGCTCAAAGGGCCGAATGGTCTACTTCTGCACCTATTGTCTATTGTCTATTGATAGTGACCAGTGATATTCTGCAGTGATCTGTTCTTACCTTGATGAGGAAGTAGGTTTGTAGTGGGTTTGTAAGTTTGTCAATGACAAAAATGTAGGGGGTGTTGTCGATAGTCTGAATGGTTGTCACAGTGGAGCGTGACATCAATAGGATGCTGATCTGGGCTGAGAGGTGGAAGGTGGAGTTCAACCTGGTGGTTCATTTCAGTAGGTCCAATTTGAAGACAGAACACAATATTAATGATCGGACTCTTGGCAGTTTGGAGGATCAGTGAGATCTTGGGGTTTGTGTCAACAGTACATGCAAAGCTGCAGTGCAGGTTGACAATATTGTTAAGAAGGCCTTCATCAACCATGGGACTGTGTTCAACAGCCGTGAGGTACTTTTACAGTCCTGTAAAAGTCCTGCATTAGATCCCACTTTTAGCACTGATTTCAATTCCAATCATCTCACTACAGGTGCGGAGGAGATTTACAAGGATTTTGCTTGGATTGGAGAGCATGCCTTACGAGAATCGATTGAGTAATCTTTGGAGTGATGGAAGAGGAGTGGTGACCTGAGAGAGCTGTATGAGATGATGAGAGGTATTGAGCATGTGGACAGCCAGAGATTTTTTCCCAGGGCTGAATTGGCTAACATGTGGGGGCATAGTTTTAAGGAGCTTGGACGTAGTTACAAGGGGGATATCAGAGGTACATTTTTCCATACAGAGAGTGGCTGGTGCATGGAATGCACTGCCAGTGACTGTGGCAGAGGTGGATACATTAATGGTCTTTTTAGACACTGTTAAGTAGGTACGTGAAGCTTAGAAACATAGAGTACTATGTGGTAGTGAGATTCCAGGCAGTTTCTAGAGTAGGTTATATGGTCAGCATGACGTTTTGGGCCGAAACTCCTGTAATATATTGCAGACTTCTGTTTCTGTGTTTATATATGAATTCCTCATCTTCCAACAATGCACGGATCAGGCATTCCAACTGACCATCAAATTCTGACTGTATTCCCATAGAGTAACTGGACACTATATTTTTGTTCCAAGTTACTCATCCTCAGATTTACATAGCTGGAGGTTGGCAGTGTTTCGGACACACTCCACGGTAGTGGTCGACAACCCATCGATTGCGATCGACTAGTCGATCTTTGAGACTTTCCCAGATGATCCTGAAAAAAAAGAAGAAAAATAAATACACAAATACTGTTGAGAGATTGTTTCCGGGTTGCGGGGTTTTATTTTCGTTCTTTCTGTCCAGTGCGCATACGTGTAGCTCTCCGGCATTGTAATTCAGTGGTCCCCAACCACTGGGTCGCGAGGAAACATATGAGTCAGCTGCACCTTTCCTCATTCCCTGTCATGTTTACTGTTGAACTTGAACCCACGCGTGGTCATCAGGCGATTGAACGCAGTGATACCCTCGCGCTACGGATCACCGGTTGGCCTCGGGCGGCCGGCGGGAAGTGCCGTCGCTACTGGCCTGGAGCGCTGCCTCTCAACCTGTTTAGCACATTGAATGTTCGTGGGGAACCCGGTGCTAAAATATTCACAGACAACCTAATTTTGACTCAGCGTTTCGTAAGAATTAGATCAGCTACCACGCTGCGATCTACTGAAACAAACATTTGTCGGCCGATATATCCTACAAGGGGGGCGGGCGGGCGCTCTGTCGCACTCCCTGCACGGTCGGCCGCGCTCTCTGGACTGTGACCGCCGCGGCCCCAGTACGGGGTCCTCCCAGCCCTGACCTTGTCCTCTCACCCCACCCACCACCAGCCACACCTGGCCAAGGCGTCTGGCGGTGGGCGGGCGGGACGCTGAGTTCGGGCCCGGAGGCTGTCTAATGAAGCATTGTCACAAAACTGCTTCAATACCCCAAGTCCAAGCTCCCAGCACTTGAAGACTAACCCGCTGAGTTTTCTCAGCGGAAAAAAAAAACGTGAGCAAGCGGGACAGAAGCCGAGAGCTGCGAAAACTAGAATAGACTGAAATAAGGAACATGCTTCGAGTATCGCTGTATTCTGGTCGTGTTTAACACCACACCCCCGACCCGTCGGCTGGTCTGCAAGAGTCTTATCGATGTAAAACCAGTCCGCGGTGCAAAAAAATAGTGGGTACACCCAATGTTTATATATTATTTCTACTTCCGGGTTGCGGGGTTTTACTTCCGGTCTTTTCTGCCTTGGTGCGCATTCGTGTAACTAATTGATCTGGGGTCGACCTCACCTTTTACTACTGCTGAGATAGGGGATCTTGGGCTTAAAAAAAGGTTGGTGACCACTACTCTACGGGGACAACACTGATAGTGTCATCCATGGCGGCTTCTTTACGCAGAGTACCCCACGAACAAGAAACCAATTAATCCACCATCTAAAGAGCGAGCGGTGCGCATGCGCCGCAGAAATTATGGACCACCAGCGCTCATCAGCCGGGAGCTCCCTATGGCTTGGGTAAATCGTGGGGCTGAGAGAGAGGAAAGGTCTGGGACTGTCCTGGGGTGCAGGACCAGTGTGGATGGAGCTCATAGTAATTTTCCTTCAATCGCAGTTCAGAAGCCGGTGATTAAGTTCCCGCCCGCGGCCCCACTCCCACCTGCATCCTGTCCGAGAGCCTCTCCCCTACTGAGCGCATGCACGATATTCGGGATTGGCTGCGACCCCGACGCATGCGCATTAGTTTAATGAGGAGAAAAATCTGCAGATGCAGAAATCCAAAGCAACTCCCACAAAATGCTGGAGGAACTCAGGGGGGCGGGCAGCAACCATGGAGAGGAGTGAACAGTCGGCGTTTCAGACCGAACCCTTCTTCAGGACTGGAAAGGAAGGGAGGGTGTCAGAATGGTCGGGGGGAAGGGAGTTGATAGGTTTAACCGGAAGATCAGTCAGGGGTGAAGTAACGAGTTGGGAAGTTGATTGCTGAAACAGATCAAGGGCTGGAGAATAACAATGATGATGATGATGATGATGTGATGATAATAATAATAATAATAAGTACTTTATTGATCCCGAGTGAAGAATTCTTTCGTTACAGCAGCAACATATAAAAACATAATTCGCAGTGTGCAGACTTAACTAAAAATAAAATCGAGAATAATAAATTACACAATAATTACACCAATGCGCAGCAATAATGTATGAAATAATATTGCAGAGACTGTTGATCTCTGAAGTGTTTTCTCCTGTCGCAGAAAGATGAACTGTTGTACATGTTTATTGCATTTGGTCCCAAATATTTTCTGTAAAGGCGTCCAATGTTATGGGGAGAAGGCAGGAGAATGAGGTTGTGAAGAAAAATAAAAGACACTGGCACAGGTACACAGTTAGGAAACATTAGAGAGAGGTGTCAAGCAGAGACAGATGGGACAGACTCAGATAGGGGGTCTTGTCTACAACGGAGCAGCGGAGTTGGACACCGGTTCATATGACACTCTCGGACCATCACTAAGACCATTTCTCATCAGTGCATGTTCTACCTGGAAGTTTCTCCCCTTAATTTGTTTTTAATTCGACTCAGAAGAATTCTCAACAAAATCTTTACAGTGTGACTCATCACACTTATTGTTCTATAATTTTCGCAGTCAATTGTTCCAAGAATTTTTGGCAGTTATAATTACTGATTTCAAGACATCATCAGGCAATACACCAGACTCGTATTTGCCATCGAACAGTTCAAAAATAATATCTATGCTGAGATCGTGTTGGCCTTGTATCATTTCCACTGAAGTTTCATCAGGTCCAATGGCTTTGTCATGTTTCATACTTTTCATTGTTTCAGTTATTTCTTCTTTGATAATAGGTGGGCCATAATTAAGATGTTTAATATCTGGGGGTCCCCCTCTATTATTCTCAAACAGCTCCACTATATACTGAATCAAACTTCCATATACTTTATCTGGATCTGTTAGTGTGGATCCGTCTGCTGATCTTGTGCATCCTGCAGAGGAGGTTCTCTTTATTCCAGTAATTTCCTGTATTTTCTTGCGCATTTCTTTGCTGTTGTTAGTATGACCTTCTACGTTATTGCATTTATGATTCAGCCATACTTCCTTTGCAATATTACACACTTGTCTGGTCTGTCTGTCTAGCTCTCCGTATTGCACTTCATTATTCTGCACTAACCTTCTATGTTCCATCAGATCTAGAATTTCTTGGGTTATCCACCCCTTGTTGGTGTGTTGGATTTCTTGTACTGGGATTATCTCATCTGCTGATTGCTGTATAGCATGTTTAAATCTGTCCCAAATAGGCGTTCTTACGTTGTCGTTGAGGTGTTCTTCTACAGCTGTCTTGAATTGTTGCTAAGTATGCTATCTTTTTTTAACTTCTCCCAACATAAGCTTCATTCTCTTTTTTGGACGTTTCTGTTTCTTTAATTTTGTTTTGATGGTGATCAGAACCTCAGTTTGCTCCTGGGTAGGCTTTAGAATTTGTGATATAATTTCTAAAGCGTTCATTGATGGTAATGATACCTATTTGATTCCTTGTTCCATCTCCAAGTCTAATCCAAGTACACAATCTACGTGGATGGTTTTTATACCAAGTATTGATGACCACTTGGTTGTTTCTGACACACCAATCAGTAAACTTTTCTCCATTTGCATTTTTCTCCCCTAATCGAAAGGGTCCTATGACGTTATCAATCCTTTACTGGCCAACTTTGGCGTTAAATGGCGTTTTATATCCCGATATTTACATTGCGCACAAGTACTGTCGAGATCTTCATAAAACTTGTTGATATTGTCTTCATCTGTATCATTTGTTGGCGCGTAGGCTTGGATCATGCTAATGTTAAAAGGGTTACTCCTTAATTTAACTAAAATCATCCAATCGAGTGTCTCCCAACATCCCATAAGATATTTTGCTTCTTTGAATTATTTCAAATTCTCGCTAAACTAAACTTTGATGGAAGGGACCAATAGCTGCTTCAAATTCATCTTGGAGCTAAATGGTGGCGGTAAAATTTGATGATAATATGAGCAGTTGGACTAAAACAGAAGAGAAGTTGGTCAGGGATGTGTTGCCTCACTGGAATTATGTAATATCTATATTGAAATGATTCTTAGAGAAATAGAAAACCTAATCGGGATAAAAATTGGAGGTTCTAACATCAAAAATATAAGATATGCAGACGATACCACCCTAACAGCAGGTGCTCAGAAGACCTACAAATCCTCCTAGACAAAGCAGTACAAACAACTGCAGATTTTGGTCTAACAATCAACTGTAAAAAAACACACAAATATATGGTAATCAAAACAGCAGTATACTCCAAACTGCCAATTGTGCATCAGTAACCAAGAGACTGAAGAAAATACCAGTTTTAACTATCTTGTGAGTTTTATATCACAAGATGCTCGAAGTAAAGTAGAAATATAAAGAACAATTGCTATTGCCAAAACCAACTTCCAAAAAATGAAACCCATTTTTACGATGTTACGTACTCGTGACACATGACAGTGGAGCCCTTGTCATGTGACTGGGGTTGAAGCTGTACTGGACTTGAGGTGATGGTCTTGTGATGGTGGAATGACGTCATTTTCCCGCCAGTAGAGATCATGTGACGGGTTTTTTTTACAGGTTATAAAAGGTAGACCCCACCCTGTGAGGAGGGGCAGTTCGTGGCTGGATTTGCCAGGTTGACTTCATGCCACTGCGTGTTTTAAGAGATGACGCGGTTTAGTTGAAGGATGACGTTTTTATTTAATGCCTAAAGTTTAAAAGGTTATTGCCAGCAGGTTCTTTATGATTCTGTTAGTTCGAAATTAGAGGAGAGTGAAGATTCGAAGTTGGAAGTTAAAGATCGAGGAGAATCGCTTTCTACGGTGAAACGGGGGCGACCTTTGTTTGATCCTTATTTGGAAGGATTTCGTTGACTATCTTCGTGTTAATCCCTAGGTTTACCTAGAAAGGATTGAAGGCAGTGGAGAAGGAAAGGTCAGTGCCTTTAAGCCGTTCTGTTTTGTGAATTCTTCGTGGGAAGTTCGACGTCGGGGATCGAAGCAAGCGACGTGAAAGAGAACCTAAATCGTCTCATAAAGTCTCTCCTTTTAAATGGACTGTGAGCATATCGAACTTTTGGCAATACCACTTTAAAGAACTGTTTTTGGAATATCACTTTGCGAACTGTTTGGGCTGCCGCTCAGCACCTGTTTCCGGTTACGGTAGTGTTTGTTTACTTTTGGGGGGATTGTTTTCTGTGTTTAATAAACGTGTTGTTTGTTATAAGAAACCCTTGCCGATCTCATATATTTATTGTTGCCTGAATACGTAACAACGAACAGACATATTTCTATGACATATTTCTATTTTAGTAGCTTAGGCTATTAAAATGTCACATCTGGTCCATGTTGCTCTATGCTTTCGAAACAGGGACTATAAACTAGAACTTGAAAGAAACTTAGAATCAACAGAAATGTGGCTTCTTAGAAGAATGCTGAAAGTATCATTCAGAGATAGGGAAACTAATGAGACAGTACATCAACGTGCCCATACAAAAAGATCTTTAATGAGAACATTAAATGAGAGGAAACTTAAAATCTTGGGCCATGTCCTCAGAAAGGGAGAAATACAATGCCTGACATCACAAGTTTGTATGCCTGAGAAACGCGTAAAAGGAAGGCAAAGAAGAAAATTTATGGACACTGTGAAAGAACTAACAGATCAAAGTCTGCGAGATACCATTGCCGATGCATGGGATCTTTCGATGTGGAACGCCATGATCGCCCAAACATGTGACGTACAATGCATATGAAGAAGAACACATGTTTTACAAACAATGCATTTCAATACTGAAGTTCAACGTAAATTTATTATCTAAGTGTTATAACCAGATGTTATCGAATAATTCACCAAAGTAACTCAATGCTCACCCCCAGCCTGGGGCAGGGAATGGAACCAATTCCAGAGGGAGAGTGGTGGGTGTATCTGGGACTTCGTAAAGGAGCTCTAACTCCATCCAGTTCATTACCCTTCCCCTTCTCACTCTCTCCCTCACAATCCACAGCATGTTTGTGTATGTGTGTGTGTGTGTGTGAGAGAGAGAGAGAGAGACCTGCCTGCCCACTTCACCCTCCATCAACGATGAGCCCTCTCCCCCAACGCACTCACACTTCCGTGCACACAGCAATCCTAGTGGGCTCAAATTATCCAAAACTCTTGTGCTCTCCTTGCTGCAGCAACTCGTTAGCCACGTGTTAAACTGTATATTCTTCCTATTCCTGACACGTGACACAGATGACAGTCCCGAGGTCACAGCCATAGAACCATAGAACACTACAGCACAGAAACAGGCCTCTTGGTACTTCTTGGCTGTGTCCAACCATTTTCTACCTAGTCCCACTGAACTGTACCTGAGCCATATCCCTTCATTTCTCCCTCATCCATGTACCTGTCCAAGTTTTTCTTAAATGTTAAAAGTGAGCCCGCATTTACCACTTCTTCTGGCAACTCATTCCGCACTCCCACCACTCACTGTGTGTAGAAGACCCCCCCCCCATGTTCCCTTTAAACTTTTCCCCTTCAACCTTAACCCATGTCCTCTGTTTTTTTTCTCCCCCTACGCTCACTGGGAAAAGCCTGCTTGCATTCACTCTATCTATACCCAACATAATTTTATATACCTCTATCAAGTCTTCCCTAATTCTTCTACCCTGCTCGAGCTGACCTTTAATTTGGCACCTCACTTCCTGAACTCCCTTTGCAGAACCTCGTTACTCTGTCAGTCTACATCATTGTTACCCTCGTAGACCACTATATTTACTGTTCACCCTCCTGAGGAATGCTAAGCACTCGACCAGAGATGACCCATACCCCTGGACACAGGAGGCAACATACCACCCGGGAATCTCACTCTCACCAACAGAACATCCGGTCAGCCAGTCAGTTCCCTTAACTCATGAATCACATAACACTATAGTTTTCCTCTTCTCCACCCTTCCCTTCTCAGTCTCTGAGCCAGACTAAGTGCCAGAGACACGATTGCTGAGACCTTCCTTTGCCAGGTGATCCCACCGTCCCCAACAGTATCTAAAGTGGTAAATGTGTTGTTCAGGGGGATGGACACGGGATAAACTGCATTCGCTGTTTCACTCTTTCCCCTTCCTGACTGCCACCCAGTTTCCTGTGCCGTGCACCTTGCGTGCAACTACCTCTCTGCATGTCCTACCTATCACCCCTTCAGCCTCCCGAATGAACTGCTTTTCATACAGTTCCAACTGCAACTCCGTAATGTGAATTGTTTGGAGCTGAACCTGGATACACTTCCCACAGGTGCAGTTATCAAGAAGACAGGAGGGTCCCCTGCTTTCCCACATCCCGCAAGAGGAGCTTTCCACTACCCTGCCCGGCATCTTGACAGTTCCAACTGAGCATATGTTAAGATAAAAGTTCTAGTTCCGTCATGATTCTGCCTTCTCTGATTGAAGGCTCTTCTCCCTGAAACCTTAAAGTGGTGGAGCCCTAATGTCTTCGCTCCAACTCTGTCCACTCCAACAATAACGCTCCACTTGGTCCTGCCTGACTTTAAAATCATGTTGATAATTAATCCTGAATGCTGATTGGCCACTGCCTAAAGCTAAATAAAACCCTGCCCTGCATGACTACCATGAATACTTGATCGGTAAGCCTGAGTGAATGACGTCTTCTCAAGCTTCTGATCTCTCCGTTTAGAGACGGGTCAAAGCTCGGTAGGGCGACACAAGGATGAATGACTGATTCAAACCCATTACACATTCAGAACAGGTTACCGCCCTCACCACAGTGTGAACCCGCCACTGTCTCTGCAGCGTGGATAAGCGTGTGAATGCCTTCCCACAGTCTGAATAGCTCAACGTCCTCTCACTGCGGAAAACAGTCTGGTGTGTCGATCAGTGAGATGTCTGAGTGAATTCATTCCCACAGTCACAACAGATTAAAAGTTTCTCCCCAGTGTGAACTCGCTGATGTTTATTCATTTGAAATCTCTAAACAAATTCTTTCCCACTTTTAGTATAGGTGAGTGGAGTCCCCCAATGTGAATTCGTTGCTGTACTTTAAAGTCTGATGACCGAGTGAATCCCTTCCCACATTCAGAGCACGTGAATGGCTTCTCCCCATTGTGATTCTGGCAGTGCTTCACAAGGGCGTTTGAATCAGTGAATCTCTTTCCACATTCAGAGCAGCTGAATGACTTCTCCCCACAATGATTTTGGCAGTGCTTCACAAGTTGGGATGAATCAATGAATTCTTTCCCGTATTCAGAACAGCTGAATGTCACACCCCCCACCCCACTGTGAACTCATTGATGTACTTTAAACTCTGACGACCGAATGAATCCCTTCCCACATTCAGAGCACGTGAATGGCTTATCCCCAGTGTGACCTCGCTGGTGTCTCTGTAGTGTGGATGAACGAGTGAATCACTTCCAACAGTCTGAACAGGTGAACGGCACCTTTTCCGTGAGAACTCGCTGGTGTTCATTAAGTTGAGATGATGGAGTGAACCTTTTCCCACACAGAACAGGTGAATGGCTTCTCCCCGGTGTGAACTCGTTGGTGTCAAAGTGGTTTAGTGTGTGAATGCTTTCCCACCATCTAAGCAGGTTACCGTCCTCTCATTGGTGAATTTTCGGATATATCTTTATCATCGGCGACAGAATGAATTGCTTCCCGCAGTCAGAACAGGTGGAGCATCTCACTATGGTGTGAACTTGCTGATGCCTATCCTACCTTTTGCATAGTATGGATATTAATGGCGATGAGAAAGTGGAGACGAGCCGATGACGTTCTCGTGTTCCCATTTTTCATGTTCTCACCACAGACTAAAATCTCGCCTGAAAAATTGTCCTTCACCCATTCATGTCCTTTCAAATATTTTTACAGGTTTCAAATGGCTGAACACTTGTGCACGGGAATCTCAACATGACAGTTTTGCTCTCTCGTCTGGATAAATAAGGAGTAAAGTTGAAGTAGTATCTCATCCCAGCTGGAAATGTGTTTGTTTCTGAAATAAAAATTTCTGTTGTAACACAGCGTTATCCATTCTGGAACCAGGCTGCTGAGAACACGTCAGCATTTGGTCACTGGAGATCAGTACAAGAGATTCAAACGTCAGACTTTCCGAATTGCCAGAGATTGATCCCAGTGAGATATCATCCTGCTTCTCTCAGTGTGGGAAGGGATTCACTCCAATACCAGAGAGCATGCATTTAGAACTGTGACTCAGAGGCCAAGTCATCGAGTTTATTTAAAATAGAGGTTGATCGGTGATTGATTAGTTAAGGTGTCAAAGATTATGTGGAGAAGGCAGGAGAAAGGGGTTGAGAAGAAAAATAAAAGACACAGGGACAGGTACAGAAAGAGAAAACTTTAGAGTGAGATGTGTGAAGCACAGACAGATGGGGCAGACTCAGATAGGGGTTCTTGTCTGGCTCGGAGCAGTGAGGCTGAACACCAGTTCATTTTCAACTCACGGACCTCCACTGAGACCATTTCTCATCAGTACATGTTTTACAAACAATACAGTTCAATTTTCAATTTCAACGTAAATTTATTATCAAAGTGTGTTAACCAGATGTTATCGAACAATTCACAAAAATGTTGGCAAGGTAATTCAATGCCCACCCACAGCCGGGGGTAGGGAATTGGACCAATTCCAGATGGGGAGGGTTGGGTGAGTCTGGGACTTTGTAAAGGAGCCCTAACTCCATCCTCCTCTTTCCCTTTTTCCCTTCTTACTCCCCGCCCTCACTCCCCACTGCATGTGTTTGCGTATGCTGATGTATCTACAGGCTGGATAAGTGAGTAGTTACACTCCCACACAGACTGCAGGTGAATATCCACTCCCCGCTGTGAAATCACTGGTATTTCTGCAGGTAGACTCACAGGAGGGTCTTTTCCCACACTGAGAGAAGCAGAATGATATGTCACTGCGATCGATTCTCTGACAACTCAGAAAGTCAGACGATTGAATCCGTTGTACAATCAATGCAGTTGAAGAACTGATCTCCAGTGAACAAATGCTGATGTGTTCTCAGCACCCCGGTTCAGTGGATTTCACCGAGCTACAACAGAAAACTTCATTTCAGACACAAAATACATTTCCGGCTGGGATCATATAACTCTTCATCTCCAAAGATTGGCAACAGATGTGTTGGTGATGAAAAGAAAATATTTGGTCACTCCTTATATATCCGGACAGAGAGAGCAAAACTGACATGTTGAGATTCCCATGTACAAGTGTTCTGCTATTTCGAACCTGTAAAAATATTTGAATTGACATCAGTGTGTGAAGCATAATATTTCAGGTGAGATTTTAGTCTGTCATGAGCTCTGGCAACACAATGTTATAAAGTTCATCTCAAGTTTGAGCTGAAGGGCCTGTAATGTACTATAAACTTCTAAATATAGCTATGAACTCCTCACCTTCTTGTTAGGTATGTATCAGTCATCTTGACTAACCAACAAATAGTTCGGTTGAAAGCTTGTGTATTATGCTTGAACAAGGGAGACTACAACGGGATGAGGGAGGAGATGGCTAAAGTGGATTGGGAGACTATTTTGTAGGACAGTTGAGGAACAGTGGAATACTTTCAAAGGGATCTTTTCGCAGTTCTCAACAAAAGTATATTCCAGTCAAATCTATGTACAATAAGTGTAGGGAGAGCCAGCCTTGGATAACAAAGGAAATAAAAGATAGTATCAAATTGAAAGCTCATGTGTGCTAAGTCGCAAAGAGCAGCGGGAAACTGGAGGATTGGGAAAACTTTAAAAAGCAATAAAGAACAACTAAACAAGAAATAAGGAAAGGGAAGATAGAGTATGAAAGTATATTAGCACAGAATATAAAAGCAGATTGCAAAAGATTTTATGCACATATAAAGCCGAAGAGTGTGGCTAAATTCAACGAAGATCCCTTGGAAGACGAGAAGGGGAAATTGATGTTGGGTGATAAGGAAATGGCTGAGGCATTGAACGACTATTTTCTGTCGGTCTTCACGTCTAACATGCCAAAGAATAATGTAATGGACGAAATGGAAAGTGAGGACCTCGATTAAATCACTGTCACTAAAGTGAAAGTGATGAGTAATCTGGAGGCCTGAAGGATGATAAGTCCCCTGGTCCTCAGGAGATGCATCCCAGGGTGCTGAAGGAATTGGCGGAAGTTATAATAGTCGCGTTTTATCAAAACTCTCAAGATTCTGGGCGGGTCCCTATGGATTGGAAGGCAGCAAATGTCACGCCACTTTTTTTAAAAAAGCGCTGTAGGTAAAAGACGGACAACTATAGGCCAGTTAGCATGACATCTGTAGTCGGGAAAATGTTTGAAGCTCTCATTAAGGAAGAAATAGCGAAGCATTCAGAAAGGAAATGAGCCATCAGACATACACAGCATGGATTCAGAAAGGGCAGGTCCTGTTTGACAAACTGGAGTGAGGACGTAATGATTGTAATGGATAGAGTGGAACAGGTGGATGTCGTATACTTGGATTTCCATAAGGTGTCCGATAAGGTGCCGCACAAGAGACTTATTAATAAGATAACGATGCATGAAGTCGCAGGAAGTGCATTGGCATGGATAGTCAATTGGTTATCCAATGGAAGGCAGGGTGTTGGTATAAATGGGTGTTTATCCGGTTGGCAGTCGGTGGTGAGTGGGGTGTGGCAGGGGTCGCTGCTAGGCCCGCAGCTATTTACCATTGACATTGATGATTTGGAAGAGGGGACTGAGTGTAGCGTAGAAATAATTGCTGATGACACTAAACTGAGTGGAAAGCAAATTATACCGAGGATGTGTAGAGTCTGAAGAGGGATATAGATAGGTTAAGTGATTAGGCCAAGGTCAGGCAGATGGAATACAAGGTTGGTAAATGCGAGATCATCCACTTTTGAAGGAATAATAGGAGAGCAGATTATTATTTAAATGGTGAAAGATTGCAGCACTCTGTTCAGAAGGGGGACTTGGGAGTGCATGTTCAGGAATCGAAAAATGTTTGCTTGCAGGTACACCATGTTATTAAGAACCCGAACGGAATATTGGCTTCATTAGTAGAGGGATTAAAGAGCACGGAGGTCAGGATGCAACAAAACAGGATAATGGTGACACCGCACTTGGAGAACTGTGTGCAATTCTGATCTTCATACTTAAGCAAGGATATACTGGCTTTGGAGAGGAGTTAAACGTAGAAACATAGAAAACCTGCAGCACAATGCTGGCCCTTCAGCCCACAACGCTGTGCTGAACATGTCTGTACTATAGAAACAACTAAGCTTACCTATAGCCCTCTATTTTTCCAAGCTTCATGTACCTATCCAAAAGTCTCTTAAAAGACCCTATTGTATCCGTCTCCACCACCGTTGCCGGCAGCCCATTCCACGCACTCACCACTCACTGAATAAAAAAATCTTACCCCTAAAGTCTGTACCTATTCCCCAGCACATTAAACCTGTGTCCTCTTGTAGAAACCGTTTCAGACTTGGGAAAAACCCTTTGACTATCCACACGATCAGTGCCTCTCATCACATTATACACCTCTATCAGATCACATCTCATCCTCCGTCACTCCAAGGAGAAAAGGCCGAGTTCACTCAACCTATTCTCATAAGGCATGCTCCCCAATCCAGACAACATCCTTGTAAATTTCCTCTGCACCTTTTCTATGACTTCCACATCTTTCCTATAGTGAGGCGACGAGAACTGAGCACAGTACTCCAATTGGGGTCTGACCAGGGTCTTTTATTGCTGTAATATTAACTTTCAGCTCCAAAGTTCAATTCCACGATTGATGAAGGTCAATCCACAGAGTCAACCTGCGCAGCGGGTTGAGCGTCCTGTGGACCCGGAATTTAAGATCCCTCTGATCCTCCACACTGCCAGGACTCTTACCATTAATATTATATTCTGCCACCGTATTTGGCCTACCTCAAAATCAACCACTTCACACTTACCTGGGTTGAGCTCCATCTGCTACTTCTCAGCCCAGTTTTGCATCCTATCAATATCCTACTGTGACATCCGACAGCCCTCCACACTATCCACAACACCTCAAACCATTGTGTCATCAGCAATCTTACTAATCAATCCCTCCACTTCCTTATCTAAGTCACTTATAAAAATCACGAAGAATAAGTGTCCTAGAATAGATCACTGAGGCACGCCACTATTGACCGACCTCCATGCAGAAAATATCCTGTCCACCACCATTCTTTGCCTTCTGTGGGAAAGCCAGTTCTGGATCCATAAACCAATGCCCCTTGGATATCATGTCTCCTTGCTTTCTCAATAAACCTTGCATGGGATATCTTATTAACTGCCTTGCTAAAATCCATAGACACTACATCTACTGCTCTTCCTTCATCAATGTGTTCAGTTACATCCTCAGAAAATTAAATCAGGCTCGTGACACATGACCTGCTCTTGACAAAACCATGTTAACTATTCCAAATCATATTACACCTCTTTAAATGTTCATAAATCCTGCCTTTCAGAGTCTTCTCTATCAACTAACCAACCACCGAGGTAAGACAACCTGGTCTATAATTTTCTGAGCTATCTTTACTCCCTTTCTTGAATAAAGGAACAACATCCGGAACCCTGCAATCCTCCGGAACCTCTCCCGTCCACATTGATGATGCAAAGATCATCGCCAGAGGCTCAGCAATCTCCGACCTCGCATCCCGCAGTAGCCTGGCGTACATCTCATGCGTTTCTGGCACTGATCCAACTTGATGCTTTCCAAACACTCCAGCACATTCTCTTTCTGAATATCAACATGCTCATGTTTTTCAGTCTGCTGCAAGTCATCACCGCAGTCACCCCAGTTATTTTTCCATAGTAAATACTGAAGTGAAGTATTAATTAAGTACCTCTGCTAGTTCCTCCGGTTCCATACACAGTTTCTCACTGTCACACTTGATAGGTCCTGTTGTATCACGACTTATTCTCTGCTGTTCGCATACTTGTGCTATGCCTTGGTGTCTTCCTTAATCCTGCCCGGCATGGCCCCTTCTGTCTCTCCTAATTTCCTTCTTAAACTCCTTCCTATTAGCCTTATAATCTGCTAGATCGCTAACATTACCTAGCTCTCTCAACCGTTTGTTAGCTTTTCTTTTCTTTTTGATTCCTAATTCCCATTATTAAATTAAACGCTTTTCTAACGTGTCTGCTCCTATCTCTCCCCAATGCTATTGTAAAGGAGATAGAATTATGATCACTGTCTCCAACATACTCTCCCACTTAGAGATCTGACACCTGACCAGGTTAATTTCCCAATACCAAATCAATTATAACCTCTGCTCTTGTAGGCTTATCTGCACGCTGTGTCAAGAAACTTTCCTGAACACATCTAACAGACTCCACCCCATCTAAATCTCTTGCTTCAGGGAGATGCCGATCGATATTTAGGAATTTAAAATTGCCCGTCACGACAACTCTGTTATTTTTCCACCTTTCTAAGATCTGTTTCCCTATCTACTCCTTGATATCCCTGTTACTATTGGGCGGACTATATATTTATATAAAAACACCCAGTAAAGTTACTGTCCCCTTCCTGTTCCTAGCCTCCACCCACAGAAACTTCATAGGCAATCCCTCCTTGGCATTAACCTTTTCTGCAGCCGTGACACTGTCTCTGAGCAGCAGTGCCACACCCCACCTATTTTGCCTCCCTCACTGTCCTTTCTGAAACATCTAAAACCCGGAATTTGAAGAAACCATTCCTGTCCCTGAGCCATCTAAGTCTCTCCAACGGCCGCCACATCTTCTCCAAGTACTGATCCACGCTCTAAGTTTATCTGCTTTGTTCACAATACTCTGAGTTAAAATAGACACATTGCAAACCTTCGGTGTGAGCGCGTCCTTTCTCTTTGACCCGCCTGTCCTCCCTCTCGCACTGTCTACAAGCTTTCTCTATTTGTAAGCCAAACTCCTCTTCCCAAGTCTCTTCAGTTCGGTTCCCAGCTCCCCCTCCAACAATTCTTGTATGAACTCTCCCCAGTAGTCTTAGCAAACCACCCTGCCAGAATATCGGTCCCCATGAGATTCAAGTGGAATCCGTCCTTTTTGCACAGGTCGCACCTGCCCCAAAACAGGTCCCAGTGATCCAGAAATCTGAATCCCTGCCCTCTGCTCCAATCCCTCAGCCACGCATTTATCCTCCACCTCATTCTATTTCTATACTCACTGTCGCGTGGCACAGGCAGTAATCCCGAGATTACTACCTTTGTGGTCCTGCTTCTCAATTTCCTTCCTAATTCCCTGTACACTTTTCTTTCAGGACCTGTTCCCCTTTCCCACCTCGGTGTAATCCCCTGGTTCGCCTCAGGCTCGCTCAGCTCGCTTTTGTCCATGCGGAGCAGCCTTCGGCCCTGCCAAACTGGGAAATCAGCTTGGGTGGATGCTATGTGTTGTCCCCAACCCCGTCAATTAACAGACAGTACTCCATATGCGATTAAATAATAACACTTCATAGATTTTACTAGAGCTAGGTGATTAATAATGATACAGTATATATGAAGGAAAAGAAAATAAAGAAAAGGCGCCAAACTTATCAAAGTCCAAATGCACTTCGTGCACAACCGTTGGTGCTGTTACCGATGTCTGCTGACCACCATTCGATCCCCTCTGAAATCCTCGACTCGCAGCTCAGGACCACCCGACGTGGTTAACCAAATACATCGATCTTCGTCTCCTCTCCTCGTGGTACCTTCTGGCGTCGGTCCCCGCTTGGGGTCCGTTCCTCGCCAAGCTTAGAACATCACGTCCTCTCTCTCTCACCCCCTCGCGCTGACTCCCCAAAACGCCTGCTAACAATAGCTTTCAAACTCAGAAGAAAGAACAACATTAATCCCAATTGGTTAACAAAGGAATACAATTCTCGTTATCAGTAAATTTTAAACCAAACAAACTTCCAGCACCCTCTCGCAACAAAGAAGCAGTCCTACTTTTAACAAAACAGCCATTTTGATTAACATACGCAATAACAAAAGAAAGAGAAGAAATCCCCCTTTACATATGTCATTGGTAACAATATGTACCACGACCTCTGGCTATTCTGCCTCCCACTGCAGGATATCTTGGACGCGATCTGAAACATCCCGGACCCTGACACTTGGAAGGCAAGCTACCATCCGAGTTTTTTTCCTGCATTCACAGAATCGCCTATCTGACCCCTTAACTATAGAGTCACCTATCACTACTGCCTTCCTCTTCCTTTCCCCATCCTTCTGAAACACAGGGCCGGATTTTGTGTCAGAAGCCCGGCCACTATTTCTTCCCCCTGGTAGTCTGTTCCTTCCAACAGTACTCAAACAGGAGTACGTATTGTATAGGGGGACAGCCACAGGGGTACTCTCTAGCACCTGACTCTTCCCCTTCCCTCTCCTGACTGTGACCCACTTGTCTGTCTCCCGTGGCTCCGGTGTGACCACCTGCCTATAATTCCTTTCCGTCGCTCCTCGCTCTCAATGACCAGACAAAAGTCATCGAGCTGCACCCTCAGTTCCCTAACTCGGTCCTTTAGGAGCTGCAGCTCGACACATTTGATGGCGTCATGGCCGTCCGGGGGGCTGGGAGACTCCACGACCTCCCACATCTGCCGCCGAGCACAAGAAACTGGCCTCACACACACACTTTCTTTCCACAATTAACACAGGTAAACCTACCTTGCCTCGTCCCGTTACCGCCTAAGCCCTTTGTGCCAAAGCCCTATCACCGTCACTCCGCTGCCCGCTCCGAAAGCTGCCCGCTGGATATGGCGTTATTCTTTTTAAACTTTCGCGCTCAACTGGCGGACGCCACGCGCATGCGCAATCTTGCCTCAGTTTTACCTCTAGTCGTAAAGACTGCCTTCGCTCCGGATATCAGCCGTTCACTTGTAGCCTTCTTGCTCCTCGATTGACTGGGTTGATTCCAGGGATGAACTGGTTAAACAATGATGAGAGATTGAGTCGCGTGGGACTATACCCGAATTCACCCGAATTCAGAAGAGTGAATGGAAATCTTTAGAAACATACTGAATTTTGAAAGAGACAGATGAGATAGAAGTGGGAAAGTTGTTTCCATTGGTAGGTGAGACTAGAACTAGGGGATTCGGTGGAGAAGATTTAGGACGGAGATGAGGAGAAACTGTGGGGTGGCTCTCTTAATTAAGGATGAGATCATGGTGAATGTGAGAGAGGATTTGAGATCTACGGAGCAGAATCTTGAGTCCATCTGGGTTGAGACTAAGAATAGTAAAGGGAAAACATCACTGGGAACAAATCTACAGACAACCTATAAAATATTGCAGTGGCAGACGCGATTAACTAAGAGATAATTGAGGCTTGTAAGAACGGAACGGCAGTGGTCATGAGGGATTATAACTTCCACAAAGATTGGGTGAACCAGGTCGGTCGAGGGAGTCTTTTGGAGTACTTCATAGAATGCATCCGTGGCGGCGTTCTTGAGTAGCATGTTAGTGAACCTACAAGGGAAAATGCTATTTTAGATCCGATGTTTCGGACGTGATATACGCAGAGGGATGAAGGGTGGGGGTTGAGGTGGATTTACTAGTCAGGGAAAACTGTTACAGCAGTGCTCAGGCAGGACAGATTAGAGGGCTTGTCTACCGAGGCCATATGGACGGAGCTGAGAAACAGGAAAGGTGTGACTACATTATTGGGTTTTATTTTTGACCAAACAATAGTCAGCGAGAATTGGAGGAGCAAATCTGCAGAGATATAGCAGACAACTGCAAGAAACATAAAGTTGTGATAGTAGGGGATTTTAATTTTCCTCGTATTGATTGGGACTCCCATACTGTTAATGGTCTAGATGGGTTAGAGTTTGTAAAGTTTGTTCAGGAAAGTTTTCTAAATCAATATATAGAGGTACCTACTAGAGAGGATGCAATATTAGATCTCCTATTAGGAAAAGAGTTAGGACAGGTCACGGAAGTGAGTTTAAGGTAAAACCTTGGTCCCAGTGATCATAACACAATTAGTGTCATAAGGAGGGTGTCGGGAACGGACCCAAATGCAAGACGCAGACACTGAACTACCAGGAGCAGGACAAGGCGTGAGAAGGAAACAAGGAAAGTGGGGAAGAAAGGACGCTGGAAATGGCACAGGCCCTGGACGAGACAAGGATTCCGGGCTGGGCTAGGACTTGACTTGGATAGCCCAAACAGGACAGGGAACTGAGAACTAGGAACCTGGGCTTGGACTCCGAACCATAGACTGGACAAGGACCAGAACCTGGGTCTTGACTCGGGCTCGGACCCCGGATCTAAGCGAGGACAAGACGTGGCTACAGGACGAAGAGAGGCAACAGGACTGGTCGTGAGACTTCTGGACAGGACAAGGGAACGCTAGCACAGGACGAGGGAACCCCAGCACCGGGCTGGGCAAGGTACTCCAGAGCTGGGCAAGGCACATGGACAAGACGAGAACACAAAACCGTGGATTGGACAGGACAAGGTTCTTGGACGTAGCTAGGACTGGACAAGACCCCAAAGTCTTGACTTGGTCGACGAAGAGACAGGAACGCAGAGCGTTGGTCAAGGAAGAATAGGAACATGGAACAGAGCCGGGACCCCTCCTTGGAAACAGGATGTATGGCCGGGACTCATTACACAGAATGTAGAATACGACGAGACGGTTCCCAACACAAGACAGCGGCAGAAGGCCGGACTAACGTAGCGAAGGTGAGGACACAAAGATGGTACCCAACGCAAGGTAGCGGCAAACGGTCGGACCAACCTAGCTAGACGTGGATAAAGAGACAGTTCAAAACAACGAAATACAGTTCCTTATCTTGCTCCGGTGGTTGAACTTGAGAGCAATGAAGCCAAGGGTTGCAGGTGAGACAAAGCTCCAGGCGAGGCAAAACAAGGCAAGGTGAGGCTCCAGGCGAGGCAATGCGAGGCAAGGCAAGGCTCCAGGAGTGGCAAGGCGAGGCAAGGCGAGGCAAGACAAAGCTCCAGGTGAGGCAAGGCGAGGCTGCAGGAAGGCAAGGTGAGACGAGGCAAGGCTCCAGGAGGAAGGTGAAGGGAAGGGATATAGACAAGGGGATTGGACAGGAAAAATCCAGCCGCCAGAGGCTGAATCCTGAGCCTATTTATGAAGCCAACCCAAACGAGAATCGGCTGCCTCAACAGAAACTGGAGAAAATCAGAAAACCTGGAATAAGGGATACGTACTGGACCATGAACCGAAATGCGCATTTCATGGACCGGACCATGACAATTAGTTTTAGCTTGATCATGGATGAAAATAGACCTGGTGCTCGGGTTGAGGTTCTAAACTGGAAAAGGGCCAAAATTGAAGAAATGAGAAAGGATCTAGAAAGCGTGGATTGGGACAGGTTGGTTGGAAAAAGATGTTGTTGGTAAGTGGGAGGCCTTCAAAGGAGAAATTTTGAGAGTGCAGAGTTTGTATGTTCCTATCAGGATTAGTAGTAGTAGTAGTAGGCCTCCGTTAGTCTCGGTAGTCCATGGATTTGCGCACTGGATAGTTTCCAGGGCGCAAGCCTGGGCAAGGTTTTTTCCCAAGATTTTGTCAGGATTAAAGGCAAGGTGAATAAAAATAAGGAACCTTGGTTCACTCGGGGTATTGGAACTCTGATAAAGAGGAAGAGAGAGATATATGACATTTATAGGAAACAGTGTGCAAATAGGATACTTGAGGGGTATAAACAGTGCAAGAGAAACTTAAGATAGGAATCAGGAGGGCTAAAATTAGAATGAGGTAGCTTTGATAGTCAAGGTGAAGGACAATCCAAAGAGCTTCTACAGGTATATTAAGCGTAAAAGGGTAGTAAGGGATAAAATTGGTACTCTTGAAGATGAGTGTGGTCGGCTATGTATGGAACCAAAAGAAATGGGGGGGGCGGGATTTTAAATGCGTCTGTATTTACTAAGGAAATGGCATGGAGTCAATGGAAATAAGGCAAACAGGTAGTGAGGTCATGGAAACTATACAGATTGAAGAGGAAGAGGTGCTTGCATTTCTGAAACAAATCAAAGTAGATAAATCCATAGGACCTGACAGGGTATTCTCTCGGAACTTGAAGGAGACTATTGTTGAAATTGCAGTGGCCTTGGCAGATATATTTAAAATGTCGTTTCTACGGGTGAGGCGTTTAGGTTTGGAGGATAGCTCATGTTGTTCCGATGTTTAAAAGGGTTCTAAGAGTAATCTGGGAAATTATAGGCCGGTAAGTTTGACGTTGGTAGCAGGTAAATTACTGGAAGGAATACTAAGAGGTAGGATCTACAGGTATTTAGATAAACAGGGACTTATTAGGGAGAGTCAACACGTTTTTGTGCGTGGTAGGTCATGTTTAACAAATATATTGGAATTTTTCGAGGAGGTTACTAAGAAAGTGGATTAAGGGAAGACAGTGGAAGTTGTCTACATGGACTTCAGTAAGGCCTTTGGCAAGGTCCTGAATGAGAGGTTAGTTAGGAAGATTCAGTCGCTAGGTATATATGGTGAGGTGGTAAACTGGATTAGACATTGGCTCAATGGAAAAAGTCAGAAAGTGGTAGTGGAGTATTGCTTATCTGAGTGGAGGCCTGTGACTATTGGTGTGCCACAGGGATCAGTGCTGGGTCCATTGTTATTTGTCATCGATATCAATGATCTGGATGATAATGTGGCAAATTGGATCAGCAAAGTTGCTGATGATACAAAGATTGGAGGTGTAGCGGACAGTGAGGAAGGTTTTCAAAGTTTGCAGAGGGATCTGGACCAGACGGGAAAAAATGGCTAAAAATGGCGGAAGGAGATTAACACAGACAAGTGTTGCACTTTGGAAGGAAAAAACAAGGTAGGACACCGAGGAGTTCAGTAGAACTGAGAGACCTAGGAATAGAGATATAAAATTCCCTAAAAGTAGTATCACAGGTAGATAGGGTAGTAAAGTGAGCTTTCGGTACATTGGCCTTTATAAATCAAAGCATTAACTATAAGAGTTGGAATGTTATGGTGAGGTTGTATAAGTCATCGGTGAGGTAGAATTTGGAGTATTGTATGCAGTTTTGGTCCCCGAATTACAGGAAGGATGTTAATAAGGTTGAATAAGTGAGAAAAGGTTTACAAAGATGTTGCCGGGACTGGTGAAACTGAGTTACAGAGAAAGGTTGAATAGTTTAGAAATTTATTCCCCGGAGCGTAGAGGAATGAGGGGAGACTTGATGGTTATAGATAGAGCGAATGCAAACAGTCATTTTCCACTGAGGACAGAGGAGAAAACAAAAAACAGAGGTCATGAGTTAAGGGTGAAGGGGGAAAAGTTTAAAGAGAACATGGGGGGGTCTTCACGCAGAGAGCGGTGGTACTGTGGAATGAGCTGCCAGATAAAGATGAAAGCGGGCGCACTTTTAACATTTCAGAAAATCTTGGACAGGTACATGGGTGAGAGGTGTGGGGAGGGATATGGGCCAGGTGCTGGTCAGTGGGACTAGGCAGAAAAATGGTTCGGCACAGCCAAGAAGGGCCAAAAGGCCTGTTTCTGTGCTGTAATATTTTATGGTTCTATGGTTCTATCTGGTCCTGTGCAATGAGGCAGGTAATATTAAGAATCTTGTAGTCTGGGATCCTCTTTACTCGGCTGCGGTATCCAGACTGATACTAAGCACAGATGCTACCATCGGCAGAATACTGTTTCCGGAATGGAGGAGAAAAGCATTCAGTGGTTTTATTTTCACTATCCATATTTCGATAGCAGTGTTTTCTTCTTTTGTCTATTAAGTTTGTGCCGATATCGTCAATGTTTCATAATTTCACCTCGCTAGGCTTTCCGAAGTGATGCTGGCCTTCGCTTTTTTAGGACCGAGTCTCTGTCAGTGCAGACACTTAGACCCTATAACGACGTGGCAGCATATTTAAGTAACAGTCCAGTCTATTTTCGACACGTACGTCTGTTCTTCTGTAAGTCAGTAAATGTGAATTCGTGCATTATATCTCCTTGATGCCAGTTTGACACCACTACAATTAATCCCGTCAGCTCTTTCACTTCTAATAATGGAAATGGTGTTGTTTGCTGTGGTGATCAATTGTTCTAACGTACGTCAGTCGTGGAACTGGGATGCCTCGCTTTAAACTGTCGGAAGGTGGCCAAACCACTGACACTCCCATCCGTCATGATCCTCCAGCCGGAGTGCAGCGACGGATACCATACACCCTTGATTTCCGCTTTCCACTTCCAAACAAACCATACCCTGCATAGCAGCGGAAGAATGGGGGCATTCAGGGAATTGCTGCTGACCATATTTCTATATTGTTTCCAAATTTCTTGCAGTTGATTTAAAGGCGATTATGATCCTCTCTCGGGTAAAATGCATCACCCGTTACCTGGTTGGAATGGCAACAGCGGATCTGATGGTGGTTATCGTTGTTGATTGAGTGGAACAGACCAACAATACATTTATTATATTTATATATCTATTTCTCCAATTTCTTGTAGTTAATTTAACGGCGATTGTGATCCTATCTCGGGGAAAATGCGGACTCTCCAAATGCATCACCTGTTACCTGGTTGGAATGGCCACAGCGGATCTGGTGGTGGTTATTATTGTGGGTTTAGTGGAACAGACCAACAATATCTACATTTATTCCAGGTCCCTGCTCATCACTCCTGTATGCGCTCTGACACTAGTATTTGTCGCTGTAACGACGGACTGTTCTGTTTGGTTTACGGTCAGTTTTACCTTCGATCGCTTCATCGCAATATGTTGTCGAAAGCTGCGGGAGCGATACTGTACCGAGAGAACAGCAAGGGTGGTTATCGTGGCTGTGGTTATTGTGAGCTGCGGGAGATGTGCCCCGTTTTACTTTGCTATTCAACCTTATGTCATCATTGACAACACGCCGTGGCGGTGCACCGGCACGTATGAATACGCCACTTCACCCATGTGGAGTGGATACGGATCACTGGAGAGCATTTTCACACCAATGCTACCAATCGGCTTAATATTAGTGTTTAACGGGTTAACAGTGAGACATATCGTTGTGGCAAATAGTGTCCGCAGAAGGCTTCAGCAAAGCAGCGATAGCCAGAAAGATGCCGAGATGGTAAACCGCAGAAAGTCGATTATTTTGCTGTTTTCTATATCAGCTAATTTCAGATTATTTTGGATGCCCTATGTAGTTCATTCCATGAAATGGCAAGCGGAAAACTATTTTTATCAGGACAGATATTTGACGTCCCCAGTATTCATCGTACAGCAAATTGGTTTAATGTTACAAATTCTCAGCATGTGCACGAATACTTGCATCTATACACTGACACAGAGGAAATTCAGAGAAGAGCTGAGGAGTGGAATGACGTATGCATTTACATTAAATGGCCATCTGTGTAGATAACGCCTGCGTCTAATGAGAATTCAATGGAGTTTTCACATAAGGTCGTTTTACAATGAACAGGGTTGGCAAATATGTCATCAATTCAAACAATCATATACCTGGTCATCCGGAAATTGCAGAGTTGGCAGAAGGTTGGTCACTTCATACATTCAGGTAGGTAGCAATACAAGGGTTCAATGCTGCTAGCGTGAATGACACATTGGTTGAAGTATATTCCAAAGTATCACAGACACTCGACTGCCATGAGGGCAGGAATGGCTTCAGGAAATTCCGGGTTTTTGATGTTAAAATTGGACAGTGTCGGATAAGAGAATGTAAAGGGAGTACAGTGGCAAACCAGGGATAGTATCACAGATGCAGGAAGGGAGGACAACGCGGAGAGTTAATTTGTTAATAGACTGTGAGGCTAACACAGAAACATGAAGGGCGGGATCGCAATCACCTCATTTGGAGTCTTCTATACAGCCGCGCACCAAATTAACAAAAAAAAAGTGCAGCGGAAACGGTGACTAACCGATCCGGAAGAGAAACGTGGACATGTGTCATATTATTGACGCGCGCAACTGAAACTTTTCTTATATTCTTTGGCACCTCCCCAGGGTAAAAGGTTTAGGTGCAGCATAATTTGCCAATTCTGTCTAGGAAGGAATCATGTCACTATAAGAAGAAAGACAGCCTTGCGAGCAGTCAATACCAGATCTAATATTAGGAAAGGAAACGGATCAGGTGACAGATCTCTCCGCGGGTCAGCATGTCGGTACGATAGGGCAGAACTCACTGACACTTATCTTGTACAGGGATAGGACCAGGGAGCACGGAATGATTTATTGGGGGTTTGCGAAGTATGGTACTACCTGGCAGGTACTTTGTACATTGTACATTGGGAAATGATGTACTCAGGCAAATGCGCAACAGACATCAGGAGATTGTTTAGGGCGCACTGACATCGAGTTCAGTATAGGATTGTCTCACGGATGCAGGGAAAGGATGACAGTGTAAAGTAACCCTGGACGACAGGAAAATTGGAACAACCCTTCAAGAGGAAGAAAGAAAGATACTTAATGTTTAGGAGCAAAGGGTCAGGTAGGACTTTGGGGAGTCACAACATAGTCAGGAAAGAATTTAACAATGGACTTAGAAGAGGTAGAAAGGGACTTGAGAATGCCTTGGCGAGTTGCATTCAAGTAAGTGCGGATCAGGAGGATGACCAGAGAGAGTGTGGGCTGATCAAAGGTAAAAGAGGAAAACTTGTGTTCGGAGACCAAGGAGGCAGTACAGATCCTCACTGAATACACTGATGAATGTGAACACAGCACCAAAAGGCAAATTAGCTCGAACATGCAACGCTAAAAAAGAGGATGTGATGGAAAGTTGGAAAACTTTATGATAGGTGATTTCCCGGTGCTGGAACGGCTATAGTCCAGGTGGCTTGGGAAAGCGAGCTAAGATATTGCCGAGCTTTGGGACAGGATATTTGCGCCTTCGCTGGCTATGGACGTGGAACTAGATGGTTGGAGCGTGGAAAATGTTATTCATTTGTTGACGAAAGATAATAGCAATACATCCTGGAATTATAGACCATGGAGTCTTAGATAAGTAGTGGGTAAACTACTGGCAAAGATTATTGAAGAAGGAATTTATAAGTATTTGGAGAAACGTACCCTGACTAAGGAGAGACAACACGGCTTTTTGAGGGGCATATTGTCATTTCAGTCAGATTTAATTATGTGAAAAAGTGAAAATAAATCCAACAGAGAAATCAGAACAGTCGATGTGGGCGCATTAATTTTGATCAGGCGGTTGATCAGTTCCCCAAAGTAGACTCATTCAGAAAGACAGGAGGCATGGGATCCTGGGAAACCTGGTTGCATTGCTTCAGAGTTAGCTTCCGAACAGAAGGCAGATGATGTAGTACATAGAGTGAATTCCGGCTGTAAGACAGCGGGCAGCAGTGTTCCGCAAGGGGGGTCGGAATTCCGGTACATTTTTAAACTCTATTTGTACAATGCAGTTACATGCTCCAAGAAACAGGACTGAGGAAATAACCAATTTAATCTGATCACCCAGCAGTAGCTGGATAATTAATGGAATTATGACAGACAGTATAAGCAAATCGCTGAGATATTGACTGCACCAGCACGATATCTAAGCTGACCCACCATTTACATATTGCAGGACAGATGCTACAATGACGTCAAAGCAATATTTTCCAATAGAACCCTACAACTTAAAACCGGCATTTGAAAGTGTTTAGCAGCAGCTTCTGCTCCTTATTAAAAGAAACAGCCAATTTCAAATTCCCAATTCAAGTACACACAAATTGATCCTAATGCCAACTTACCTCTGAATCACGGTTTTATCGTAACGGGTGTAGATCCGCTCATGTTTCGATCAATTTAACCCTGAATCCAGATGGCCGGAGTGGAATTCGTATCTCCCTCTGAAATAAATAATAAATTAACCATACAAAACTACACAAACTAAAAACACAGCGAAGGCAAAGCAAATATCCGGGCTCACACTTGTGTTCCTTCAAAGACATCGCAGGCAACTGGAGAATTTAGAATAAACAATTTGTAAAGCTTCCATTCTATATAACTAAATAACCATATAACAATCACAGCACGGAAACAGGCCATCTTGGCCCTCCTAGTCCGTGCCGAACCCTTAATCTCACCTAGTCCCACCTACCCGCACACAGCCCATAACCCTCCATTCCTTTCCTGTCCATATACCTATCCAATTTTACCTTAAATGACACAACTGAACTGGCCTCTACTACTTCTACAGGAAGCTCATTCCACACAGCTATCACTCCTTGAGTAAAGAAATACACCCTCGTGTTTCCCTTAAACTTCCGCCCTCTAACTCTCAAATCATGTCCTCTAGTTTGAATCTCCCCTACTCTCAATGGAAACAGCCTGTTCACGTCAACTCTATCTATCCCTCTCAAAATTTTAAATACCTCGATCAGATCCCCCCTCAACCTTCTATGCTCCAATGAATAGAGACCTAACTTGTTCAACCTTTCTCTGTAACTTAATTGCTGAAACCCAGGTAACATCCTACTAAATCGTCTCTGCACTCTCTCTAATTTATTGCTATATTTCCTATAATTCGGTGACCAGAACTGCACACAATATTCCAAATTTGGCCTTACCAATGCCTTGTACAACTTTAGCATTACATCCCAACTTCTGTACTCAATGCTTTGATTTATAAAGGCCAGCGTTCCAAAAGCCCTCTTCACCACCCTATCTACATGAGACTCCACTTTCAGGGAACTATGCACAGTTATTCCTAGGTCTCTCTGTTCCTCTGCATTCCTCAATGCCCTACCATTTACTCTGTATGTTCTATTTGGATGATTCCTGCCAAAATGTAGAACCTCACACTGCTCAGCATTAAACTCCATCAGCCAACGTTCAGCTCATTCTTCTAACCGGCATAAATCTCCCTGCAAGCTTTGAAAATCCACCTCATTATCCACAACACCTCCTACCTTAGTATCATCGGCATACTTACTAATCCAATTTACCACCCCATCATCCAGATCATTTATGTATATTACAAACAACATTGGGCCCAAAACAGATCCCTGAGGCACCCCGCTAGCCACCGGCCTCCATCCCAATAAAGAATTATCCACCACTACTCTCTGGCATCTCCCATCTAGCCACTGTTGAATCCATTTTATTGCTCCAGCATTAATACCTAACGACTGAACCTTCTTAACTAACCTTCCATGTGGATCTTTGTCAAAGGCTTTGCTGAAGACCATATAGACTACATCCACTGCCTTACCCTCGTCAACATTCCTCGTAACTTCTTCAAAAAATTCAATAAGGTTTGTCAAACATGACCTTCCACGCACAAATCCATGCTGGCTACTTCTAATCAGATCCCGTCTATCCAGATAATTATAAATACTATATCTAAGAATACTTTCCATTAATTTACCCACCACTGATGTCAAACTGACAGGTCTATAATTGCTAGGCTTACTTCTAGAACCCTTTTTAAACAATGGAACCACATGAGCAATACGCCAATCCTCCGGCACAATCCCCGTTTCTAATGACATATTAAAGATCTCCGTCAGAGCTCCTGCTATTTCTACACAAACTTCCCTCAAGGTCCTGGGGAACATCCTGTCAGGACCCGGAGATTTATCCACTTTTAAATTTCTTAAAAGCGCCAGTACCTCTACCTCTTTAATTGTCATAGGTTTCATAACTTCCTTACTTGTTTCCCACAGCTTAGACAATTCAATATCCTTCTCCTTAGTGAATACCGAAGAGAAGAAATCATTCAAAATCTCTCCCATCTCCTTCGGTTCCACACATAGCTGACCACTCTGATTCTCTAAGGGGCCAATTTTATCCCTCTCGCTTTTAATATAACTGTAGAAACCTTTCGGATTTACTTTCACCTTATTTGCCAAACCAACCTCGTATCTTCTTTTAGCTTTTCTAATCTCTTTCATAAGATTCCTTTTACATTTTTTATATTCCTCGAGCAATTCCTTTACTCCATGCTGCCTATATCTATTGTAGACATCCCTCTTTTTCTGAACCAAATTTCTAATATCCCTTGAAACCCATGGTGCTTTCAAACCTTTAACCTTTCCTTTCACCCTAACAGGAACATAAAGATTCTGTACCCTCATAATTTCACCCTTAAATGACCTCCATTTCTCTGTTACATCGTTCCCATAAAACAACTTGACCCAATCCACTCTCTCTAAATCCCTTCGTATCCCCTCAAAGTTAACCTTTCTCCAATCAAAAATCTCAACTCTAGGTCCAGTCCTGTCCTTCTCCATAATTACATTGAAGCTAATGCTATTGTGATCACTGGACCCGAAGTGCTCCCCAACACATACATCTGTCAGCTGACCTATCGCATTCCCTAACAGGAGATCCAACACTGCCCCATCTCTAGTCGGTACTTCTATGTATTGTTGCAAAAAACTATCCTGCACACATTTCACAAACTCTAAACCATCCAGCCCTTTTACAGAATGAGCTTCCCAGTCTACGTGTGGAAAATTAAAATCTCCCACAATCACCACCTTGTGTTTACTACAAATATCTGCCATCTCCTTACACATTTGCTCTTCCAACTCACGCGCCCCATTAGGTGGCCTATAATACACTCCTATCAGTGTTACTGCACCTTTCCCATTCTTCAATTCCACCCAAATGGCCTCCCTAGAGGAGCTCTCTAATCTATCCTTCCAAAGCACCGCCATAAGATTTTCTCGGACAAGCAATGCAACACCTCCTCCTCTGGCCCCTCCTGCTCTATCACACCGGAAGCAACTAAATCCAGGAATATTTAGTTGCCAATCACACCCTTCCTGCAACCATGTTTCACTAATAGCTACAACATCATAATTCCAGGTATCAATCCACGCTTTAAGCTCATCCACCTTTCTTACAATGCTCCTAGCATTAAAATAGATACATATAAGATACTCTCCATCTCCTCCTCTCTTTCCATCACTAACAATGCATTCAAATTTATTATCGTTTTCTTTCTTCTCCCCTACATCTTCGGGCTGAGCGCATCCCGTCTCCATCACCTGCCTTTCCTCCCTCACACACTGTCTATTTACTTGCTCCACTGGTGAACTAACCTCCTCTCCCATAGTCTCCTCAAATAGTCTCCCGCCCCCCCCCCCCCATCTTACTAGTTTAAAGTCCGCCCTGTAGCCCTAGCAAACCTCCACGCTAGGATATTGGTCCCCCCACGATTCAAGTGTAACCCGTCCTTCTTGAACAGGTCACTCCTGCCCCAGAAGAGGTCCCAATGATCCAGAAACTTGAATCCCTGCCCCCTGCTCCAATCCCACAGCCACGCATTCATCCTCCACCTAATTCTATTCCTACTCTCACTATCGCGTGGCACAGGCAGTAATCCCGAGATTACTACCTTTGCGGTCCTTCTTGTTAACTGCCTTCCTAACTCCCTATACTCTCGTTTCAGGACCTCTTCCCCTTTCCTTCCTATGTCATTGGTACCTACATGTACCACGACCTCTGGCTCTTCACCCTCCCACTTCAGGATATTTTGGTCGCGATCAGAAACGTCCGGAACCCTGGCACCAGGGAGGCAAATTACCATCCGGGACTCCCGGTCACCTCCACAGAAACGCCTGTCTGAGCCCCTGACTATTGAGTCCCCTATTACTATGGACCTCTTTCTTCTAACCCTACCCTTCTGAGCTACAGGGCCGTCCTCTGTGCCGGAGGATCGGCCACTGTCCCTCCCACCATGTAGGCTGTCCTCCCCAACAGTACTCAAACATGAGTACTTATTGTCAAGGGGTACAGCCACTGGGGTACTCTCTAGTACCTGCCTCTTCCCCTTTCTGACTGTAACCCACCTATCTGCCTCCCGTGGTCCCGGAGTGACCACCTGCCTGTAACTCCTCTCTATCACCTCCTCACTCTCCCTGACCAGGCGAAGGTAATCGAGCTGCAGCTCCAGTTCCCTAACTCGGTCCCTCAGGAGCTGCAGTTCGGCGCACCTGGCGCAGATGTGGACGTCCGGGAGGCTCGGAGACTCCAGGATCTCCCACATCCGACACCGAGAACAACAAGCTGCCCTCACATTCATACCTCCCAAATAACTGAAAATACAAGAACTAAAAGATAAGCCTACTGTGCCCTCTTCCGCCTAAGCCCTCTGTGCCCAAGTCCTACACTCTGCGCCCGGCTCACTCCGCTGCCCGCAAACGAAGCTGCCCGCTTCTTAAGGCGGCGTTCTTTATATATCTTCCCTCCTTCCCGGGCCTCCTTCACGCGCCTGCGCAGTCCCGCCTCTCAGAACTCCGATCTGAGAAGCAATTGGACAATTTGAAAATGGCCGCCACCGCACTTCCTCTCAGGCCTCGCTGTCCTCTTCCAAAAGAGGTAAAGTGCCAAAATACATAGTCCTCTGTGCTATAACCATCCATTTTACGCAATCTCCATGCTTCAGTGTGTTCAAGGACAGAGGGATAGAACAGTGTCAACGACTTTCTAGATTGGTCGCTGCTCTGAGACACTAGACTTCTAACCCAGATATACAGTCAGACAGCCACAGGGAATCACTGCACAGAAACAGGGTCTTCAGTCCGTCAGGCCCGTGAGGAATTATTTAAACTCCCATCTCCCATCGACCTGCAACAGGACCACGGACATCCATATCCCTCTCATCCATGTACTTATCCAATCATCTCTTAAACGTTCAAATTGGAATCTCAGTTACCATTTGCGTTGGTTACACTGTCTACACTCTCACGACCCTCTGGGTGAAAAAGTTTCCCCTCGTATTTCCCGTAAACAATTCACATTTCACCCTTCCCCCATGATCTCTAGTTGTATTCTCACTCAACATCAGTGGAGAAAGCCTGCTTGCATTTATACTCTCTATACGCCTCTTAATGATGTATACCTCTATCAAATCTCCCCTCAGTCATCTACCCGCTAGGGGGTAAAGTGCCAAAATACATAATCTTTCCTTTTAGTTCAAAACATCCAATTCCGTTAATAGCCGTTTAATGTTTTTTTTTCTGTATTCTTTCAAGCTTATTTACAAACGTCCTGTAGGTACTTGAGCCAAACCGCAACAATTTTCCAAATTAGGCCTCAATAAAATCTTAAACAACATCAACATAATATTCCAACTCCTGTACTCATTACTTTGGTCTATGAAGGCCAACATGCAAAAAGCTATTTTTACGACCCTGTCGAACTGTGCGGCAACCCCAATTGAATTTTGGACGTCCATTCCTAGATTCACCTGTCCTATCATACTCCTCGATGCCCCATTTCTCATTGTATCAGACCAACTTTGGATATTCCTCCCAGAGTGCAACATCTAAATATTTGTCAGCTATATCCCAGAGATTAACGATCTGCCATTTTTCAGCCCATTTTTCCAGCTGATCCAGGTCCCATTTCATGCTTCGGTAATCTTCCTGGCTGTCAGCTGCACCTGTAACGATGGTGTCATCGGAAAATTTGCTGATCCAGTTCACGACACGATTATCCAGATCATTGATATAGATGACAAACAACAACGGACACAGTAACGACCCCTGTGTCACGCCAGTCATCACAGGTCCCCAGTTAGAGAAACAACCACACTCTAGCTTTCCCAACTTAGCCAATGTCTAATCCAATTTACTACCACATCGTGAAAGCCAAGCAACTGGACCTTCTCGAGCATCCTCCCATACGGAACCCTACAAATTCCTTGCTGAAGTCACGGTAGACGGCATCCACGGCCCTGCCTGCAACACCATTCCTGGTAACTTCCTTGTAAAGCTGTAAGATTGGTTAGACATTACCTACTACGCACTGGCACATACTGACTATCGCTAATATTCCTGTTTGTCCAGATACTTTCCTGCATACACCATGACCAGTGTAGTCTGAACACCAATGATAATTTCTCATTACGTAATACTTGACGAGTCCCTTCCAAGCAAAACTATCGATATCAACCATCAACCATCGGTCATTGAAGGCCTATTGTAGTTAAATTCTCCTGCAATATTATCAGACGCGTTCAGAGTAGTCTGGAAAAGGAAGACGTCGTAGCTTTAAGCACTTAATCAACTAGACTTAAATAGTTAAAGACGACACACTAGATAGAACATAGAATATTACGACACAGTAAGCCTTCTCGAGGTTCTGAAATTCAAGAGGCATATGTAATGATGCTTCATTTCACAATGATTGCAGGACTTTCCATAAGCAGAAAACATCTTTGGAATGTACCTACCTTCACATTTGCTGCATTTTCTGATCAAATCGTTCCGTTTGTAATCAGAGAATATACACTCTGTACCCGGGCCCCAGGGATCTTTCCGCTGATGAGCGCTGGGGCTGCAGCAACACCTGCGGCGCATGCGCATCGCTGGTTCCTTCGACAGCGAGTAGATAGGTTTCCAGATCATTGGGCGTTCTGGGTAATGAGGCAGCCATGGTTGAAGCGGCCATCCTTGTCCCTGCACAGGCGAAGGGAATGGTGGGAGCAGACGTATCTCCCACACACTGACGAGTTCCAGCTATGTAAATCCGAAGATTAGGAACTCGGAACAAAAATATAGTTCCCAGTTAATCTGGGATGAAGAGTCTAAATTCCAGTACCTGAAAATTTCATTTAGTGTTGTATGGAAAATAAGCCTTCCCTCAGTCTTAGTTCTCTCTGAGTAAATAAGGATATGAAACACCTTCGTCCTCGATGACAAGTGACTTGTGGCTTTCACATCACAAATGTGCCGCATTCGAATAACTACTGTCCTCCCCTTCATATTTGTTGGCATTGCCGTCGATGGGTTCATCACTGTCAATCAGATCGTGAGAGGTGATCCGAGGAACTAGAAAATCTCCGGGATCAGACATGTAGTCACAAAGGCTCTGTGTAGTCTTTTGGAACATAACCCTAACTTGAAATAACACCAAAGGACAGAGGCAAATTGAGCCAAGTCACAGACTGATTGAAAGCAGAAATAGCCCATTTTCATGCAGACAGGAATACAGAGAGTTTGCTAGTCAGTTAGAATGTCTGATCCTTGCCCAGTTAGAGGATGAGGAGTTCATAGATATACATAGAAATCTACAGTACATTACTAAAACTTCGTCTCCAACTTGAGATAAACTTTGTAACATTGTGATGCTAGAGCTCACGATAGACTAAAATCTCACCTGAAATATTGTCGTTCACTCACTGATATCTTTGGCAAATATGTTTACAGATTTAAAAAGCCAGAACACTTGTGCACTGGAATCTCAAACACAGCAGCACGTCTCTGAACGGATATTTAAGGAGTGAGCATATATTTTCTTTGCAACAACAACACATCTGTTGTCGATCTTTGGCGATGAAGAAGTATCTCATCCAAAATGGAAATTGTGGTGTCTGAAATGAAGTTTTCTGTTGTAACTCAGTGCTATTCACTGGAACCAGGCTGTTGAGAATCAGCAATTGTTCTACAACTGCATTGATTCTACAAGCGATTCAAATGTCTGACATTCACCTGCTCTGTGTTCAGTCATCCAGCCTGAAGACACATCATCAAGTTGACATCATAGTGAGATGCTCCACCTGCTCCGATTCTGAGAAGAAATTAATTCTTCAATTAAATCTAAAGATATATCCGAAAAATTGCCAGCTCAGATGGTGAGAAGGACGGCGGGAAGGCATTCACACACTCAACCACATTACAGTAACATCAGTGAGTTCACACCGGGGAGAAGCCATTCGCCTGTTCTGAACTTGAGAAAGGGTTCACGCAGTCATCTCAAACGAGTGAGCACCATCGAATTCACACTGAGAAGATGCTGCTTATCTTCTCAGACTGTGGGAAGGGATTCACTCCCTCCTCCTGCCTACAGAGACATCAGAGTTCACACTGGGGAGAGACCATTCACCTGCTCAGACTGTGGGAAGGGATTTATTCAGTCATCTCATGTACTGACTCACAAATTAGTTCACACCTGGAACAGGCCATTCACATGCTCTGAATCACCATTTTGTTCACACTGGGGAGTGACCATTCAGTTGCTCAGACTGTGGGAAAAGATTCACTCGGCCATCTCACTTACTGACATATCAGTTAGTTCACACTGGAGAGAAACCATTCACCTGCTCAGATTGTGTGAAAGAATTCACACATTCATATAACTTGAATGTTCATCAGCGAATTCACACAGGGGAGACGTCGTACAGCTGCTCGGACTGAGGGAAGGAATTCAGTCGATCATCTCAACTGAACAAACATCGGCGAGTTCACACTGGGGAGAGCTCTTTCAGTCGGTATCCCTATAAACCCACCACCATCTACCCTCGCACAGTCAGGTGACAGCCGACCCGAGAAACACACTGACTGTGACAGGTGTCAGGGCTCACCAAACATTCACAGCAGCTGACCTTTTTTATAACCATCCAATTTGCACATTTATCTTGACTAAATCGTTTCCTACCTACCTATCTTTACACCCTCTCCTCATTAATCTCCCTCCTCGAATACTTCTTGCTGGTAAGTGAAGTTCTATACGCTCCCATTTACTTCCACCCTCAGCTCCATTGTAGATCATAAACAGTCCTTCAATTTGAGGTAACACTTCACCTGTGTGCCTGTCAGGTTGATCTACTCTATCTGATGGTCCCAGTGCGGCGTGCTCTACGCAAAAAAGACCCAATGCTCTACACCTGGATTCCACTTTGCTATTATATTCGCTCTGTCTTAAAGAAACGGCATTGTCCAGTCACAAGCAAGCGAATATCAGTAGATGTTGTAAATCCAAGCAACACAATAAAATCTTTCCAATGATTTCAAGTTCCCTGGCCCCTATCAACTTATTGCCACTACTGATACTTAGTCCGTATGCACCGCTACCTCCCAACAGGAAAGCCCCAGAGCTCTCTATTTCCTTCTGGATACCAAACACAGGGAGTGTGGTAGAACAGAGGGGCTGTGGGGTGTAAGTACGAGTTCCCTGAAAGTGCTGACACACGTAGACAGCGTGGTGAAGAAGGTGTGGACGGGTTCTTGTGCCATGTAAATCTGTGACTCTCGGTGTAAATGGTCTTGCATTTTCCAGTTGTAAGCTGATGACTTTGCTTCATCTTTCTTCTCTTAGAGGGACAAAAGTGCTGGAAATCGTGCCATCTGGGTGAGCACAGGGAAACGCAGCATTTCAATGCACGAGCCAGCGACGAAACTGTGAGTCACCAGTCCACAGTACACGACCGAGACAGCAGGTGGTATTGTAAAGTTCAAGTGGTTACAGCAATTAATCAACACTTCAAAGGAAGTCCAATAAATTGCAGACCATAAACTAGAAGAGAAAACTCAGCAGAGTAAAGCTGATGTTGACGTGCGAATAAAAAATCGGGAGGTGGAAAGGCGACAGAAGGTTACGATCTCAATACATCAGCCGGGGCCTATCACAGCTCTGAGATTTGCAGGGACATATCATGTCAGGGACAGAGCCAGTCCAATAGTCTATCAAATCCAGACTGCTCCAAATAGTTCAGGTTGGCATCATTTGAACCCACTTGTAGATAGTTAATGTTCTCTGGAAGATGAGGTTCTTATCGCACGTCGTCAATGGGATGCTCTGGATGGAGTTGATGATAGTCTTAGACTTATATTTCAGCCAATCGACTATGGTGACGGTGAAGGAGCAGTTGACCCCTCAGTCTGCTGGACAAACACTTTCACCTTGCACCCAGAGCTAAAGGTAGTTCACTTCAGAGTCAGCATCAAATGAAGGCAATCTATTCCATCCTCTGAATATAGACAGAGACAACGGAGGAGAGAAAGAGATACGTTCGTCACCAAATGAACTTGGAATGAAACGGGAAATAGAGAAGTTGAATTTCGAGGAGATATCAGGATATCAGTTAAGTACAGAAATTGCTCTTGATGGTTTTACTTACAGATATTCGGTAATGATTGATGTTGGAATACTACTGATGAGTGTCCTCATAATGGTCGAATGTTCGATTAAAGTTTACATGTTCTCCAATAATGTGTATTATTTCTCAATTGTATTTTCATTAGTTATCTGGACTGATACAAGTGCAGTGGTAGTTAACAGTGTCATTCCTCTTTCACTCAGTTAGCCACGCCGACATGGCAGGAGTTCACACACTGTACAAGCAGGGTTGTCAATAAAAATCGGTTGAATATCCTGTATGCGGATGTGCTGGTATGCTCTGCACTATCCCTCAATAACATGCACAACATCGTGACAGAAGTAGTTAATCAATGCAAAATCAATGGGTTGAAGAACTGACTTCCAGTGGACAAATACTGGTGTGCTCTCAGCACCCCAGTTCCAATGAATTTCATCGAGTTTCAACAGAAAATTTATTGTCAGTCAGAACTCTTTTTGACAGTATTATAGGAAGTGTATCAATGTGCAACACGTTATAATAAAAGCGAAGGCCATTTTCTAAATGGAGGGAAATGTCAAATTTCTGAGTTGCAAAGACCCTTAGGAGTCCTCGTGCTGGATTCACTGAGGGTTAATTTGTCGGCTGAGTCGTTTGAAAGGAAGGCAAATGCTATGTATGCATTTATTTCATGAGGACTAGAATATATACGCAAGGATATATAGTTAAATCTTTATAATGCACTGGCGATGCATTGGGTGATGGACAAATTGCTGTGGGTCCAGGTGCTTGCTGAATCAGGTGTTGGTTTCAGCCATAGACCAACTCTCAAAGCACTCCATCACCTAAGATGAGAGTGCTAGTGAAAACAGTAATTAAGAGAGTTCACCCCGCTCTTCATGGACACTGGTATAATTATAGCCCTTTGGAAGCGGGGGAGAGCTGCCAACCATAGCAATGAGATTGAAAATGTCCTTTAATACCTCCGCCAATTCGTCAGCTCTGGTTTTCAGAACATTAACTTTATATGAAGTAATGGTGTACAAACCCTGCCAGCATTGACATGCATTCGATGTCGCCTGTAACCTTGGAATTGTTCCTTAGCTCTTGAATTAGCCCTCTGCAATTCATGCCTCCTTTATTCGTACAGACCTGGGTGGTCAAACTTAAATGTCATAGCTGTAACGAGCCTCATGGACATCCACAGCTTTTGATCTGGGGTGTGTATAGTAAGTTCTGGTTGGCACACAGACATCCGCACAGGTTTTAATGAAGTCGGTGTCTGATGTGCCGTACTCACTCACACTTGAATATAAGTCCCTGAATACACCGAATCAAAGTTGTGCTGTAAGTGCTCCTGCGCCTCACTTGTTCATATATTTTTGGTCCTCACTGCTGCTGTTGCAGTATTCGGTGTCTGCCGATGCTCAGGGAGAAGACGTACGGCCAGGTGATCAGACATTCCAAAGTGTGGACGTGGGATAGCTCGGTAAGCGATGTTGATGGTGGTGTGGCAGTGGCCCAGGGTGTTAGCTCCTCTGATTCTACAAATGATTTGTAGGTAATAATTATTTCGAGACTTTTTCAAGCTGGCCTGGTTCAAATCTCCGCGAAATGACGGGGATGGCATCAGGATGTACTATTCCTGTCTTTGATCACATCGCAGAGATCGTCTGGACCCTGAGGTGGAATGTACATCTCCACCAAAATGATGGCTAAAATCTCCCGCGGCAGATAAAATGGCCGGCACTTCACCACGTGGTGATCCTGGAGTAATCTGTCATTTTTGTACGCAGTTTTAGCTGACCTACCTGCAGAAAAGATGTAAATACGGTTGGAAGAGCATAGAGGAATTTGACAAGGATGTTGCCGGGTCTGGAGGAACTGAGATATGAGAAATGATTGAAGAGGTTTGGACTTTATTCAATAGAACATGGCAGATTGAGAGGATATTTGATAAAGGCTATCCTTCGTGATGATTATTTCCCCCATCACGTTCTATTTAGTGAATACGAACATGAAATATTCATCTAGTGATTTGGTCACTTATTCCGGCTCCAGACATACTTTCACTTCGACCACTGAGGTGTCTACATTTCTGCTTTCTCTGCACTGCCACTAATGTTTCTGATGTATGTACAAGGTATTCCCTCCTGACTTGCTCAGCAAAATCATTCCCTCTCTCCTGCCATCATTCAGCACGGCAGATTATCTGTTAAAATTGCATATTATACCAGAAGACCATAAGACAAAGGAACAGAAGTCGGCCATGCGGCCCATCGAGTCTGCATCTCCATTTCATCATGAGCTGATCCAATCTTCCCTTTCGTTCCGTTTCCCGCCTTCTCACCATAACCTTTGATGCCGTGGCTACTCAGATAACCATCGATCTCTGCCTTAAGTAAACCCATTGACCTGGCCTCCACTGCCGCACGTGGCAACAGATTTCACAGATTCACCACCCTCTGGCTAAAGAAAAGAACTTTACATTTCTGTTCTGAAATTGCGCCTTTCAATTCTTAAGTTATGCCCTCTCGTACGAGACTCCCCCACGATAGGAAATAAATTTTGCCACATCCACTCTATTCATGCCGTTCAACATTCGAAATGTTTCTATGATGTCCCCCCTCATTCTTCTAAACTCCAAGGAGAATAGTCCAGGAGCGGTGAAACGTTCCTCATATATTAACCCTCTCATTCCCGGAATCATTCTAGTGAACCTTCTCTGAACCATCTCCAATGTCAGCATATCCTTTCTTAAATAAGGAGCCCAAAACTGCAGACAGTATTCCAAGTGAGGTCATACCAGTGCCTTATAGAGCCTCAACATTACATCCCTGCTCCTATACTCTATTCCTCCAGAAATAAATGCCAACATTGCATTCGCCTTCTGCACCACCTACTCAAACTGGAGGTTAACCTTAAGGGTATCCTGCACGAGAACTCCCAAGTCCCGTTGCATCTCTGGACTTTGAATTCTCTCCCCATTTAAATATTAGTCTGGCCGTTTATTTCTTCTACCAAAGTGCATGACCGTTCACTCAAACTATCTAATTCTCTTTTCAGACTCTCTGTTTCCACAGCACTACCGGCCCCTCCACCTATCTTTGTATCATTATCAAACTTAGCCACAAAGCCAACTATTCCATAATCCAAATCGTTAATATACAACGTAAAAAGAAGCGGCCCCAACAACGACCCTTGTGGAACACCACTGGCAACCAGCAGCCAACCAGAATGGGATCCCTTTATTCCCACTCTCAGTTTCCTGCCAATCAACCAACGCTCTATCCACATATGTAACTTTCCTGTAATTCCATGGGCTCTTATCTTGTTTTATAGCCTCATGTGCGGCAGCTTGTCAAAGGCCTTCTGAAAATCCAAATACACATTCACTGCATCTCCCTTGTTTAGCCTTCTTGTAATCTCCTCAAAAATTGTACTAGCTTTGTCAGGCAGGATTTTCCTTTAAGTAAGCCATGCTGAGTTCTGCCTATCTTGTCATATGCCTCCGTAACCTTATCCTTGGAAATCGACTGCAACAACTTCCCAACTACCGATGTCAAGCTAAGAAATCATAATTTCCTTTTTGCTTCCTTGCCCCCTTCTTAAATAGCGGAGTGACATTTGCAATTTTCTAGTCCTCCGTAACCATGCCAGAGTCTATCGAGTTTTAAAAGATAATTGCTAATGCCTCCGCAATCTCCACAGCTACTTCCTTCAGAAAACACAAGGGTTGCATTCCATCTGCTCCAGGAGATTTATCTACCCTTAGAATATTCAGCTTCCTGTGTACTTTCTCTGTCGTAATTGCGATTGCGCATATTTCACTTCCCTGACACCCTTGAGTGTCCGGTATATTGCTGATGTCTTCCTCCGTGAAGACTGATGCAAAATACTCGTTCAGTTCCTCCGCCATCTCCTCATATCCCATTACAATTTCTCCAGCATCATTTGCTATCGGTCCTATATCTTCTCTCACCTGTCTTTTACTCTTTATATACTTGAAAAAACTTTTAGTACCCTCTTTGATATTGTTTGCTAGCTTCCTTTCATAGTTCATATTTTACCTCAATGACCTTCTTAGTCCCATTTTGTAAGTTTTTAAGAAACTTTCCAATCCCCTGTCCTCCCACTAATTTTTGCTTTTAATCTGGCTTTGACTTCTCTTGTCAGCCACGGTTGCATCCTTTTTCCATTCGAAAAGTTCTTCTTTTTTGGAATATATCTGCCTTGCACCGTCTTCACTTCTCGTATAAACTCCAGACACTGCTGTTCTGCCGTCCTTCCCGCTAGTGTCCCTTTCCAGTTAACTTTGGCCAGTTCCTCTTTCATGTCACTGTAATTTCCTTTACTCCACTGAAATACACTGGATTTCGGTTTCTCTTTCTGAAATTTCACAGTGAACTCAATCATGTTCTGCTCACTGCCTCCTAAGGGTTCTTTCACCACTATCTCTCTAATCACCTCTGGTTAATTACACAATACCCAATCCAGTACACCCGATACCCTAGTGGGTTCAAGAACAAGCTGCTCTAAAAAGCCATTTCGTAGACATTCTACAAATTCTCTCTCTTGAGATCCAGTACCGTCCTAATTTTCTGAATCCACTCTCATGTTAAAATCCCCCACAATTATCATAACACTGCCTTTCTGGCAAGCCTTTTCTATTTCCTGTTATAATTTGTAGTTCGCATCACTGTAGCTGTTTGGAAGCCTGTTATATAACTGCGATCAAGGACCTTTAACCTCTGCGATTTCTTAGCTTAACCCATAAATATTCTGTACTTTCCGATCCAATGTCAACTCTTTCTAATGATTTAATATCATTTCTTACCATTAAAGCCACGACACTCCCTTTACCTACCTGCCTATCCTTCTGATACACCGTGTATCCTTGGACGTTCAGCTCCCATCCCATCCCTTAGCCACGTCTCAGTGATGGCCACAATATCTTAACTGCCAATCTGTAACTGTACAACAAGATCATCCACCTTATTACTTATGCTGCGTGCATTTACGTATAACACCTTAAGTCCAGTTTTTGGTACTTTTTGGATTGATTGCACTGCAACTCATCCCAATGGCTGCAAATTTGACCATCACCTGCCTGTCCTTTCTGACATCATTTACTGCTCACTATATTAGATCTATTTCTGTTTGCCGCCACCTCTGCTCTATCATTCCTGTTCTCATCCCGCTGCTAAATTAATTTAAACCCTCCATAACAGCTCTATTTAACCCTCCCGCCAGGATATAGGTCCCCTTCGGGTTCAGGTGTAACCCGTCCTTTTTGAACAGGTCATACTTCCTCCAGAAGAGATCCCAATGAGCTAAGAATCTGAAGCCCTGCCCACTGCACCAATCTCTCAGCCAGACATTCATTATGCCGGATCCTACTATTCCTGCCCTCGGTAACATGTGGCATATGTAATAATCCTGAGATTACTACCCGGGAGGTGCTCCTGATCAACTTCCTTCCTAACACCCAGAAATATCTCTTCAGGACCTCCTCCCTTTTCCTATCTCTGTCATTGGTACCAACATGTACCAAGACAGATGGCTGCTCGCCCTCTGCCTTCAGAATATTCTGGAACCGATCCGAGACATCCTGTACCCTGGCATCTGGGAGGCAACACACCATGTGGGCATCTCTGTCAGTCTCACCGAATCTCCTGTTTGTCCCCTGACTATGGAATCCCCTATGACTACTGCATTCCTCTTCTCCCTCTTTCACTCCTGCACAACAGGTCCAGGCACAGTGCCAGAGACCCGGTCGCCGAGACCGTCCCCTGTCAGGTCATCCCCCACAGCAGCATCCAAAACCACATATTTGTTGTTCAGGGTGGTAGCCACAGGGGTGCTCTCCACTATCCGGGAATTTCCCCTCCCTCTCCTGACAGTCACCCAGGTTTCTGACCCCTGTAGCCTAAGGATGACTGCCTCCTTGTAGCTCTTGTCTATCACCTCCTCACTTTTCCTAATAAGCAGTAGGGTATTAAGCTGCAGCTCCAGATCCCTAACACGGTCTCTGAAGAGCTGAATCACGGTGCACCTGGCGCAGATGTGGCCATCAGCATCGCCACATCTGACACCGTGAAATAAGCACTAAACCCTGCAGATATGCTACCTAATTCTACAGGAATGAAATAGTAAAAAATAAGTCTACTCTCCCACTTACCTCGGCGAACACACGAACTTTTTAAACCGTTAGCTCGTACCGTTAGATGAGTGAGCCCGCTGTTCCGCCTTCTGTCCGGGCCGATTTGCCAAGGGGAAAAAAGAGTCGATGCCTCGCACTCGCCCCTTCCCGTTTACAGCCTAAGCGCATCGAGGAAAAGATCTACACCCTTCTGCCACTCATTCCGCTGCCCGCTGTATACGGTGGTCTTTTTTTCAACTCTCCGCGTTGTCCTGTCTACTTCACACGCGCCTGCGCAGTCTCGCCCTTTTTTTGCTTGGAGAAACATTTTTAAAAAACTGCCTTCTTTCAGAATTCAGCTCTCACGCCGCCGTTCCTGTCCTGATCGAAATATTGCTGCGTGTTCATCAAAGGCATTGTCTAATTTTCACTTTCGTTATCGTTCTTTTTCCTTTTTGACTCCATTTGCAACATCTCAGATCATGCATTGTTCTTAGATCTGGATTCTCGTCATTCCCCCTCACATAAACTCTCTAGGTAAGTTTTTTTTTACTCAGAGAGTGGTGAGGGCGTGGAATGGGATTCCGTCAACGGTGTTGGAGGCGGATAGGAGAGGGTCTTTTAAAAGGCTTTTAGATAGGTACATGGAGTTTAGTAAATAGAGGGCTCAAGGTAATCATAGTAATTTCTACGGTAGGGACGTGTCCGGCACAACTTTGTAGGCCGAAGAGCCTGCATTGTGCTGTAGGTTTTCGATGTTTCTATGTTTCTATAAATCATTTCAATTTTGAACCAACACACACAAATGCTGGTGGAACGCAGCAGACCAGGCAGCTATATGAGGAAGTACAGTCGACGTTTCGGGCCAAGCTACTTTGTCAGGACTAATGGCTGCTGCCCGACCTGCTTCGTTCCAGTAGCATTTTGTGTGTGTGTTGTTTGAATTTCCAGCATCTGCAGATTTCCTCGTGTTTGTGAGTTTTGAACCATTAAGCTCAATAACTCTCACAAGTCAGTTGTGAGTTACAGATGCTCCCGGTATCCACTGTCCCCAGGTCCTGCCTAACGTACTTCTCGTTAGCTTACAACACACACAAACTGCTGGAGGAAATCCTCATCAGGAAAATAGTAAACTGGTAATATTTCTGGTTGAGGTCTTTTTAACAACTCTGGAATAAATTAGACGCAAGTTCAGGATAAGAAGATTGTAGAAGGTGAGCATGAAATATAAGATGGTAGGTGATCATTAACTTGCACTAAGCTAAGCAAATTACCTCAAGATTGTTCTCAAAATGGTTTCCCACTGAAATTCATCAATTGCAGGGGTCATGCCCCAGTGCAAGGACTCTTCATAGTCCCTAAAGCATCACTGCCTTTATCACCATCCCCAGCTGTAAACTCCACACAGTTTCTGTGCTTAAATTGAACCTCAAATATCCCCAACCCCGTACACTTTTCTCCAATCACCTTAGAATTACGTGTCCTTCTTTTAGTGACTTCCACTTTGGGAAACATTCTCTGGATGTCCCTTCATTTGAAGCCTGCTATCATTTTGTATACTTCCATGAAGTAATTTCTCTTCCTGCTTCCTGCCAAAGAGAAAATTTCTCTCTTACTCCACCTATCCCCACAAAATATTTGAAGTTCAATGTTCAAAGTAACTGTATTGTCAACGTACAAATGTTAACATATATATTTTGTTGCGGCATGCATAGTGAACACAAAGAAACACAACGGAATCAGTGGAAAAACTGCACACATCAAAGTCTGGCTAAATACCAATGTAGAAAAGAAAACAGCGAGAATAAAGTGTGTCAGTAAACAAAAAGCAAAGCGAAATGATAATAAATTTGCAGTAACTATCAAGAACATGAGCTGTGGATTCCTTGAATGTGAGTTCATTGTTGTGCTGAGTGACATTATCGCCTCTGCTTCCAAAGCCTGATCGTTCAGGCGTAATAGCTATTCCTGAACCTGGTGCTGTGGGTCCTGTAACTCCTTCTTGATGGCAGCATGCAGAACAGAGCATCGCCTGCATGATGGAGCCACTTTCCTCACACACGCCACAGTCTCCACATCTTGTCGATCGTTCAGTTGTCCCGTCCTGCCCCTAGTACTTCAGTGCCTGCGTCCTCCACTTGGGTTCAGTCTCATGCCCCCTTATGACATTTCTTCCTGGAATCATCCCTGTAAACCTCTTCTGGTCCCTCTCCAATGCCAGCACATTAGTTCTCGGATAAAGAGCACAAAACTGTACGCAATACTCAAGGTGAGGCCCGAGCATCACATCCCTGCTCTGGTATTATAGACCTCTGAAATGAGTACTCACTTTACACATGCCTTCCTCACCACCAACTCAAACTCCAAGTTAACCTTTAGGGCGTTGCGCACAATGACTCCAAAATACCTTTGCCTCCCATTTTTTTTTTGGATTTTCTCCCCTTTTAGAAAATATTCTGCATATTTATCAACGCTACCAAATGCATGACAATTCATTGCCCTTTCTCCTATCTGTCTAAGTGCTTCTGCATCCTGCCTGTATCTTCAACACTACCTGTCCCTCCACCAATCTTCAGATCAACTGCAAACTTGGCAACGAATCCAAATATTTCCAACGTTTAAATAATCTAAATCACTTACATACAGCAAAAAAAGGAGTGGTCCCAACAGCAATCCCTGCGGAACACCACTAGTCACTGCAAGCGCAAATGCTGCACCTGTCCCCACACCTTCCCCCTTACCACCATTCCGGGCCCCAGACCGTCCTTCCAGGTGAGGCAACACTTCAACTGCGAGTCTGCTGGAGTCGTCTATTGCATCCGGTGCTCCCTGTGCGGCCTCCTCTACATCGGCGAGACCCGACGCAGATCGGGGGACCGCTTCATCGAGCACCTACTCTCCGTCCGTCGCAATAGACAGGACCTTCCGGTTGCCACGCACTTCAACTCTGCCTCTCATTCCCATCTAGATATGTCCATACATGGACTCTTCTGCTGCCATGGTGAGGCCAAACTCAGGTTGGAGGAGCAAAACCTCATCTACCGTCTAGGTAGCGTCCAGCCTGGTGGTAAGAACATTACATTCTCCAATTTCCGGTAATTCCCTCCCCCTCCCCTTCCCCCTATCCCAGGTCCCTCTCTGCCTCTCTCCACTTTTAAATTTCTGCTTCTTTATCTATACAGTTATTTCATGCTTATCTCCTTCCCCCTTTATCTTTTCTCTGATTGGTTTCCCACCTGGCGCCTCTAGGCCCTACACCATCCCCTACCTCTATTACTGGGCTTTGACCCGCTCCTCACCCCCATTCCTGATGAAGGGTCGCGGCCCGAAACTTTGGCTATTTTCTCACGAATGCTGCCTGGCCTGCTGAGTTCTTCCAGCGTTGTGTACGTATTCTACCAGTAGTCACTGGCAGTCAACCATCCAAGGATCATTTATTCCCGCTTGCTGCTTCCCTGTTCTTATTGTATGCTTTTCCAACTCGATGTTTATTAATGGTTCTCTTATCTTACCCACGATACACGTTAAGCTTACTGGTAAGTAGTTAAAAAGGGTCAGTGCTGTCACTCCTCTTTTCTACCAGGAAAATTTTAGCGCATTTCAAGTCCATAAAGACTTCATCAATCTTCACAGACTTTTGAAATATTCATGTTATGTGTTTGTATTTTTAATCATACACTTCTTTAAGTACCCTTGAATATATGTTGTTCGACACTGAGATTTATTAACTTTCGACCTTTTCAGCTGAAGCAGGGCGTGACTTACTAAGATCTTTGTATCAGCTTAAGCAACTTTATTTATAACATATTTGCAGGTGAACATTTTCGCAAAATAAGAGTTAAGGGTCCGCTATGCCCTCCTCTACATAAATTAACATCCCACTGTTATTCCTCATACTTTGAGCTTTCTACTTAACATGTCTTTTGTGACTGAAGTATTGATAAAATCTCTTGGTCAGTCTTAATATTATCAGCAATATCCTTCTCAATCTGTCTTTGGCAATCTGAATTTCCCACTTGACTGTAGCTCTCATATTTTCATATGCCCTATGGTTAAATGTATCTATATAATTTATTATATATATATATTATCTTTGCAAATCCATGTAGTTGATCTATTATTTTGTTTTGCATCTCTTGACCTTGGGTATGAACATTTCCTGCTCTACATGTATTACATATTTTCATTGATGCCATTGCCCTCAACTAACACAATGTGAAGCAGTTTCTTCCAGTTTGCCTTCTGAGATCTTTCCACATCTGCACAAACTTTGTGTTTGTGAAATTCAATCAAAGAGCATTGGCTTTTACTGATATACTTTCCCCAAAGTACTTCGAGACTAACGACGTTATGATCACCTGTTCCTGAAGGCGCAACAACTTCCGGATCAATCAACAATCAAGATTCTCCCTTGAATGTTACAGAATATCAGATCAAGACAGCCCCCACCCTTACTGGTGTATTAGCATTCTGCGTTTAAAAATAATCAAGTACATTATGATAGTACTCGTTGAAACACTAACAAAATGCAGAACAAAGTATAACAGCTACAGAGAAAGGTAAATCATAAGGTGCAAGATCATTAGTTGGCAGATTTTGAGGTCGATAGTTCATCATATAGAGCTAGTCCCATACTAAAGCGATAAATGTTGTCACTGGGCCCCGTGGTACGTGCCTTCAGGGTGATTTGTTAATGATTCCTGTGCCTTTGCAAAGTAATTGAGACCATGGCCATCAGCTCGGTCACTCTGTGGGAAGGACATAACTGTCATAGATATGGCCTTGACCCTGACCATGGTCACTCCCCTGTCTCACAACTTCTCTTTTCTTCAGCTACTCATGTACACAAATGACAGTATCTTACGGCCAGTGAACGCATCATACAGGTCGCCTTTGTCTTTGGAAGGAAACCGGTGCGGTCACCTTCTATTTAAACCAGCCAAGACCTGGCCACTGAGCCTGGTGTCTGTGATATTCCATGTCTAGAGAGTAGCAGTTTTTAAGCAAGGTTCTCAGACTGAGTCCACAAACACTTTTTGGAAAATTTTACCTGTACCTGATTCTACGAATTTCAAAACGAAATGAGGAAATCCTGGTGGTTCCCCTGTGGCAGGGAAGGGTAAAGTCAGGCAGTTTGATAGTGACAGTTCATTCTCTAGTTAGTGGAAACAGGCAGGAGATACTGTGGCCACAAAAGAGACACAAGGATGGTGTGTTACCTCACGGGTGCTAGCGTCCAGGGTGTATGTGCAGCTGCAGGATATTGTCAAGTAGAAAAATGAAAATCCAGAAGTCCTGGTGTAAATATGCACCAATATCATTGTCACAAAATGAGACGAGATCCTACATTTTGAGTGTATAGCGTTAGGAAAGAAGCCTCTTTCCTTCTGTCACCCAAGTACACATGGGACTGTATTTTGTGACCAATGAACTCACCATCCAACTTGCCTTTGGTCACCGAAAGGAAACCGGTGCAGTCAAAAATAAGGTATAATTCTAGTTCCACTCAGAGCTCCTCCCCAGACCCAGGACTGGACACAATGGCAGTGCCGCAATTTCCGAAAATAATCACGTTTCCAGTAAAGTATTCCCACCCAGCCACAATTTGAAAACTCCAATTGTCCTAGGATCACTGGGAGTTGCTCTCGGAATCAGGCACCGGCACTAGTTGCTCCTCATCCTGGAACAAACTTGGACTCAGTCTCAGACCCTATCTATAGGAATCCCTTGCCTCATATCGCCTCTTTCCTCCTGTCTCCGGTGTACACTAAGGACAATCTCACTGCCAGCGAATGCACCATCCAGCTCGCCTTTGGACTCTAGAAGGAAACCGGTATGGTCACTTTCCCTTGGACAGTCAGACCTTGTCCACAAACACTTTCGGTAACTTTTGCCTGCACCTGATTCCATTAATTTCTTTAAGTTCAAAATGAGATGAGGAAACCCTGGTTGTTCCTCTGTGGCAGGGAAGGGTAAAGTCAGGAGTTGCATGAGTAACAGGGGACTTGATTGTTAGGGGTTCAAACGGGGATACTGTGGCCGCAAAGGAGACTCCACGATGCTGTGTTGCTTCCCTGGTGCTGGGGTCCAGATATATCAGAGTGGCCGAATGATTTTATCAAGGGGAAGAGTGAACAGCCAGAGGCTGTGGTGCATATTGCCATCAATGTAATTGTCAAAAAAGTGGAAGAGGTGCTACAGACAGTATATATAGAGTTAGGGTATAGGATGAAGTGAAGAACGTTCAAGGTAATAATTTCTGGATTACTCCAGGTGTCATGGACCTTTGCATGTAGCGATAGGATGACAGCACAAATGAATGAGTGACAGAGTGGATGGTGCGGGGGGTAGGGTTTCAAGCTTGGATCATTGAAACCTTTTGAGGGGCGAGAGGTGACCCTTCGAAGAGGGACCTGGTGCAACTGAACTTGAGGGTAAGTAATATGGTGACGGGATGTTTGCTAATGCTATTCAGGAAGATTGAAACCCGTTTTGCAGGGCCGGGGAATTGGAACACCAGGTTAGTAAATGAAGGATTAGACAGGAAGGTAGACATCAGTGAAAGTATGGACAGGCAACATCAAATTAACAGGCATGGTGCTACATATAGTTTGAATACAGTCAGGAATATTATGGGCAAAGGTGATGAACACAAAACATGGATCAGTACATGGAACTGTAATGCTTTGTCCATTACAGAGACGTGGTTGAGAAATGGGCAGGGATGCGTGGTAAGGCTCGTCATGAGGCATATCAAGACTCTGCTGCACCACGTCCCCCTCACTGGACTCCCTGCAGTTTGCGTACCGTCCCAACCGCTCAACAGATGACGCCATTGCCATCACCCTCCACCTGGCCCTAACCCACCTAGACAAAAAAGACACATACATACGGATGCTGTTCATAGACTTCAGCTCAGCATTCAACACAATCATCCCTCAAAAACTGATTGGAAAGCTGAGCCTACTGGGCCTGAACACCTCCCTCTGCAACTGAATCCTAGACTTTCTGACTGGGAGACATCAGTCAGACCGGATCGGGAGCAACATCTCCAACACCATCACACTGAGCACAGGGGCTTCCCAGGTCTGCGTGCTCAGACCACTGCTCTTCACTCTGCTGACCCACGATTGTGTTGTAATACACAGCTCGAACCACATCATCAAGTTCGCCGATGACAAGACGGTGGTGGGTCTCATCAGCAAGAACGACGAATCCGCTTGCAGAGAGGAGGTGCAGCGGTTAACGGACTGGTGCAGAGCCAACAACCTGTCTCTGAATGTGAACAAAACAAAAGAAGTGTTTGTTGACTTCAGGAGGGCACGGAACTACCACTCCTCGCTGAACATCGACGGCTCCTCGGTAGCTATCGTTAAGAGCACCAAGTTTCTCCGTGTTCACCTGGCGGCGAATCTCACCTGGTCCCTCAACACCAGCTCCATAGCAAAGAAAGCCCTGCAGGTATCTACTTTCTGTGAAGGCTGAGGAAAGTCCATCTTCCACACCCCATGCTCATCACATTCTACAGGGGTTGTATTAAGAGCATCCTGAGCAGCTGCATCACAGTCTCTTTCGGAAATTGCACCATCTCGGATCGCAAGACCCTGCAGCGGATAGTGAGATCAGCTGAGAAGATAATCAGGTTCTCGCTTCCCGCCATGACGGACATTTACACTACACGCTGCATTCGCAAAACAAACAACATTATGAAGAACTCCATGCACCCCTCATCCAATTTCGTCTCCCTCCTGCCGTCTGGGAAAAAACACCGAAGCGTTCGGGATCTCCAGACCAGACTATGTAACAGTTTCTTCCCCAAAGCTATCAGACTCCTCACTAACCAGCTCCTGGCCTGACACCTTGCCTTATTGTCCTTTTATTTATTGTAATACTTGCAATGTTTTGAGCCCTTTATGAAGTCCTGGGTAGGTCTGTAGTCTAGCGTAGTTGTTGTGTGTGTTTTTTTACGTAGTTCAGTCTAGTTTTTGTAATGTGTCATGGAATACCATGGTGCTGAAAAACGTTGTCTCATTATAACTATGTACTGGACCAGCAGTTATAGTCGAAATGACAATAAAAGTGAGCTGACTTGACTTGACTTGATTAGTACAAAATGGAATTTCAGGGAAGAGGTCGACATTCTGACGATGCGCTATAAGAAGCCAGAGCGCTTTTGCGGGTTTAGTTAAAAGCGCTGAGTGACCAAATCAGCAAGGATTTGGAATTTCGTAATCTAACATCAGGAATCAATTTAGAAATGGAAGCAACATTTCCCTCATCACCAGCAGATGGAAACTTCAACACTTAAACCACGAGGCACAGAGTGTTTCCAATCAGTGTAAAGTATCAGAGGGTTAATATGACACTGACACGTCTTACTTTATTAATTTGGAATCTTTACTAGGTTGCATTACTGAAGCACACAGAGCCAACAATGGAAGCGGGACAAGCTTTTGGCCCCCTGGGGAAAACACACTGTGATTAGCATTCCGATCATACCTGGTATATTATCTTTTAATGAGCTGCCTCAAACATTTCCCTTTCCAGCTCACATGGCCCACTACCCCTAAAGCGAACGTTAGACAGGTAATCAACAGGTTAGCAGGAGAAGGTTCGTCGGCCATATATTTGTCTCCTCCCAGTCGTTTCCAAGGCCTTCTCACAGTGTGACCAAACAGGAGCTGAACTGGACTGAGTCCGAGGGAATCCTGACTCACCACCGTTTAATTTTACCTTAACCTCTCTAGTCAAATTAGGTTCATTCCAAAACACCCAATCCAGAATATCAGATCGCCCACTGAGCTTAATCACGAGCTGCTCGAAAAATTCATTTCACTGGCAGTAGAATCATAGAAAACCTACAGTACAATACAGGCACTTCGGCACACAAAGCTATGCCGAACGTGTCAGAAGACGGGCATTGAATCAGGACCCAAATGCAGGATGCAGACACTGTCGTACTAGGAACTGGGCAGGATGAGGGACTGGGAACAAGGAGCCTGGGGTGAACTCCAAGCGCGAGACTGGACAAGGACCCAAAACCTGGATCTTGCCTCGGGCTTGGACCCCCAAACCCAGGCGAAGACGTGACGAGGCTAGGCCAGAGACTTGGGGTCTTGAGGCTTGGCTAGAGACATGGGATCCTGAGGCTTGGCTAGAGACTTGGGGTCTTGGAGCTGCAGGTTTGGGTCGAGGTTTGAGGCTAGGTTCTTGGAGCTAGGATAACTCGGAGGCTGGAGCTAGGAGGCAGACTAGGAACTGTACATAAACATGGAGCCGGGGCTGATCCTTCGACAAGCCGGGACTCATCTTTAACAAGACACTGACATGAGACGGGACAGAACACAGACATAGAGCCGAGACATATCCTCCGACAAGCCGGGACTCATCCTTAACAAGACACTCACATGAAACGGGACAGTACACAACACGGATATCCGATTACCATATTGAACTGTGGTATTGGTTTCAGGTTCCTGATGGTTTTAGTAATCCAGCCTGTCACTGGGGTTTCTTAATTAGACGGTTGTTATATTCGTTGGTGCCTACCATAAGAGAGAGTTGTGGAAAGTAGATAAGTCACAAGGATCAGATGGTGCACTGCGGAAGGTCTTGAAAAAGGTGGCTGAAGTGATCATTGAAGCATTAGTAATGATCTTTTAAACATCACTAGATTCTGCAATGCTCCTTGGTGAGTGGAAACTAGCAAATATCATTCCACTCTTCAGGAGGGTAGAGGCTGATGAAATGAAATTATAGGCCAGTTAATCGGCCTCGCTGGTTGCAAGGAAATTGGAGTCGTTCATTCAGGATGAGGTTGCAGGTTACGTGAGGATACATGATAAAGTAGGCCGTAGTCAGCATGGTTTTCTGAAGGGGAAATCTTGGCTGATTATTTTTTTTTTAGAATTCGCCGAAGAAATAACAAGCTTGATAGACAAATCCGAATATGTTGATGTCAACTTGATTTTCAGGATGTATATGTCACACACGAGGCGACGTAACAGGTCAAGTGATCATGGCATTACAGAAAAGAAATGGAGTCTGGACAAAGAGGTTTCTTATTGGTAGGAGGGCAAGAGTGAGAATAAAGGGAAAATTTCTCTTTGGGTGTCCGTTGGGGCCTTTTCATCTTACATTAAATATCAATGATTTGGATGGTGGAATTGATGTCTTTATGCAGTTTTCAGACGATATTAAGATATATGGAGTGTGCGGCAGTAAAGAGGCTGCAGAAGGATATTAACAGATGAGGATAATGGACAAAGACATGGTAGTTGGAATAGAGTATCGTGAAGTGTATGGTTATGTACTATGGTAGAAGAATGAAAGGGTTGATTATTTTCTAAATGTTGAGAAATACAATAATACTGGGTCTCAAAGCGACTTGTCAGCCTTGTGCATGATTCCGTAAAGATTAACGTACAGGTTGACTCTGTAGTGAAATAAATGCGATGCTACCCTTCTTCAGGAGGACAGAAATATAAAACTAAGGATACAATGTTAACACTTTAGAAACCACTCATGAGACCTGACTTCGAGTATTGGAGCAGTTCAGGGAGCCTTATCTCAGAAAATTTCTGCTAAAATGAAGAGGGGTCAAAGGAGGTGCCAAAAAATGATTCTACGATTAAACAACTTGTCATGAAAAAAAGTCTTGTGGTTCAGGGGCGGTATTTACTGGATGCCAGAAGTTTGAGGTGTGACCTTTTAGAAAGCTATTGAATGGTGAAAGTCCAATAGTCTAAGGGTAGATAAATCTCCCGGACCAGATGGAATGTACCCTAGTGTTCTGAAGGAATTAGCAGTGGAGATTGTGGAGGCATTAGCATTGATCTTTCAAAAGTCGATAGATTCTGGCCTGGTTCCGGAGGACAGGAAGATTGCAAATGTCACTCCGCTATTTAAGAAGGAGGCAAGGAAGCAAAAAGAAAATTATAGACCTGTTAGCTTGACATCGGTGGTTGGGAAGTTGTTGGAGTCGATTGTCAAGGATGACGTTACGGAGTTCCTGGAGGCATATGACAAGATAGGCAGAATTCAGCATAGTTTCCTTAAAGGAAAATCCTGCCTGACAAATCTAGTGTATCATTTGAGGAAATTACAAGTAGGCCAGACAAGGGAGATAAAGTGGATGTTGTGTATTTGGATTTTCAGAAGGCCTTTGACGACGTGCCACACATGAGGCTGATAAACAAGATAAATCCCATGGAATTACGGGAAATTTACATACGCGGATAGAGCTTTGGTTGATTGGCAGGAAACAGAGATTGGGAATAAAGGGATCTCATTCTGGTTGGCGGCCGGTTACCAGTGGTGTTTCACAGGGGTCCATGTTGGGGCCGCTTCTTTTTACATTTTATATCAACCATTTGGATTATGGAATAGATGGCTTTGAGGCTAAGTCTGCTGATGATATAAAGATAGGTGGAGGCGCCGGTAGTGCGGAGGAAACAGAGAGTCTGCAGAGAGTCTTGGATAGATTGGGAGAATTGGCAAAGAAGTGGCAAATGAATTACAATGTCGGAAAGTGTACGGTCATGCACTTTGGTAGAAGAAATAAACGGGCAGAGTATTATTTAAATGGGGAGAAAATTCAAAGTTCTGAGAAGCAAAGGGACTTGGGAGTCCTCGTACACGATACGCTTAAGGTCAACCTCCAGGTGGAGTCGGTGGTTAAGAAGGCTAATGCAATGTACGCATCCATTTCTGGAGAAATAGAGTAAAGGAGCAGGGATGTGATGTTGCAGCTCTATAAGGCACTGATAAGACCTCAGTTGAAATACTGTGTGCAGTTTTGGGCTCCTTATTAAAGAAAGGGTGTGCTGACATTGGAGAGGGTTCAGAGAAGATTCACTAGAATGATTCCAGGAGTGAGAGGGTTAACATATGAGAAACGTTTGGCCCCTCTTTGACTGTACTCCTTGGAGCTTAGAAGAATGTGCGCGGACCTCATAGAAACATTTCAAATGTTGAAAGGCATGGACAGAGTGGATGTGGCAAAGTTGTTTCCCAAGGTGGGGAGTCCAGTACAAGAGTACATGACTTGAGGATATCAGGGCGCCCATTCAAAACAGAGATGCGAAAACAAAATAGCCAAGAGGGTGGTGAATCTATGAAATCTGTTGCCTCGGGCGGCAGTGGAGGCCAAGTCATTGGGTGTATTTAAGGCAGAAATTGATAGGTATCTGAGTAGTCAGGGCATCAAAGGTTATGGTGAGAAGGCGGGGGAATGGGACTAAAGGGAAGATTGGATCAGCTCATGATGAAATGGCGCAGCAGACTCGATGGGCCGAATGGCTGGCCTCTGCTCTTTTACCTTATGGTCTTATGGTCGTGATACAATGGATGTGGAGAGGACGTTTCCTGTGGCGGTAAGGTCTATGATCAGTAGACTCAATCACAGAAAGGACTGGTTACCTTTTAGTACAAAGATGAGGAGGAATTTCTTTCGCCAGTTAGTGGTGAATCTGTGGAACTCTCTGCCACAGTCAACTCTGAGGCCAAGCTTTTCTGTATAATGAAGTCTGAGGTCTTTAGCTTTTTCATTTGTAAGGGCATGAATGATATGCTGATTGGCCATGATGCAAATGACTTGCAGACTCGATCGGCAAAGTGGCCAACTTCTGCTTCTCTGTCGTATAATCTGATGGTCTTATGGATAGATTAAGAGGAGTACATTTGTAGCTTTAATTACCAAAGCACAACATCAGTCGAGTGGCAGTGCATTAATTTATTTCAATGACGTCAGATTCACCTTCGCGTAATGACCAATAGCCCACTGTTCAATTCACATGACTAACTGGTATGTATAAAGGAACTATTGCGACCTCGCTTCTCCCAACCATTCTGGCACAGGCATGTTACTGTGAGGGATACAACATCCAAATCATTCCACAATTATTATATTGACGTTGCAGTCCGATGCTGAATTTCAAAGATAATATGTCGCAAAAATAACAAAAGCACACCGAAGCAGATGTAGTTTTCGAAATTATGAGGATCATCTTAGCTCACATAAAATACTTTGCTAAATAATTATTTTGAAATTGCAAGAAACTTTAACTGTGCTTGCTTTTTATTTGCAAATCCGCGCCGTTGCAACAAACAGGGATTTCACTCCAATCTTCAGCTCCTCCCTGAATTTTCTTTGTATCAGTCCATAGATACACGTGTTCGTGCAGGTACTGAGGGAAGACAACATAAATCCACATACCTGCAGAATATAGGTTGGTGTGCAGTAATATCTGTCTGTGAAGAAATTGTTTTCGAATTGCCAGTTGATAGTGTGAATGGCAGAAGGCAGCCAGAATAATATAAAATTGGCTGAAAGAGCGAACAACAGAATCATTGACTTTCTCCGACTCGCCACTTCTGGATCATTGCGATTTTCGTTACTTTTCCGAAGTACCTGGCGAACTCTATTTGATGCTATTATCCGTGTGACGGCTGTAATATTAAAGAGCACAATTAAGCAGATTGGTAATACTGGTGTTGTGATGCTGTCTAATACCTGGTAGGCTTTCCACAGGGGTGACGTGAAGTATTCAGGTACGGGGACACAACGCCATCGATCCACTGCAAAGTAAAATGGAATGTTCTGGGCACAACACGCTGCACTCACTGTTGCTACCACCACAGCCGCGGTTCTCTCGGTGCAATATCGGTTCCGCAACTTCTCACAGCAGATGGCGACGCAGCGATCGAAAGTGAAAGCAACAGTCAACCAAACGGAACAGTCCCAGATTGTGAGGCTCAGGACAAGTAGCAGAGAACACGTTGGGGTTACGAGCAAGAAATTAGTAAACAGATAGATATAATTTATCCTCTGTAATATAATACCAACGATGACGTACATCAGATCGGCTATTGCCATGGCCACAAGGTACAGAGTGATGCATTTGGACAGACCGCATTTCCCGCGTGACAGGATCACAATCGCCGTTAAATTCACTGAAATAAGTCATTAATATAAATTACTGTCATTCCAGACACAATGATTAATGCAAATTTACTTGCCTAGTGTGTGTAATAGCAGATTGCGGCATTTTCTGGAGTCAGGCTGCAGAATAATTACGTTAAACAAGATGGGATGCGGATGGCCCGATCAAGCTGTATCGACGTTATAGTGCAGAATTTACATTGCGCCAATTTCACATCCAGAAGTTAACCATCAGAAGGTAAGCTGGAGCCTGACAGCAGAACCCCTTTGGACTACTCTGCTTGTTAGTGAACAAAGAACCGGACGCAATCCCAGTAGGGGATGTTATCAAAAGCTGACACTGACAGGATGGCGTGTTGCGTAGAATAGCACAGATGGTGGACAAATAGGTTTTACTTCCAGACGATATGACGTAATTACTCTTCTTTAAAAGCGATTTAAAGCTTCCATTTAAAATGAAAATACTTCACAATTACATCAAGCAAAGATCATGAATGCATTTCAAAGTCAGATTAACACTCTACGTGTTCCGCTCAGAAGAACAGAGATATCAGTGAGGCGGCCCGAATATCAGGTGCCTCACGAGAGAGATGGACACCAAATTAGTTAATTCGTACCACGGGAAATCTAAAGAAGAGCTTTGCCGAGACAATCTTAATGAGCAAAAGAATCGTGGGAAATATACAAGCTCATAAAAATTCAATATGAATTTGAAGGAAATGCCCCAATGTTAATTTCGGCCCAGTCAAGAATACTTGGTTGGATAGATAAACGGAATATGAGCAAGCAGCTAATGAAAGGGACGGACACACATTATACAGCTTAGTTCATCAGACGGTCGCGTCGAAAAGAAACAGTAATGCAGTAATGGCCACGCCACTGGTTTGAGGTCAAACCTATTCTTGTTTGGAGAAACGGGTAAATCATTAACCGACAGTCCACACTTAAAAATCATATTTCATTTGTATGATTGCATTCCCTTCGCTTTTGGGGATAACTCACGACAGAGTCATAAGTGTTGATTGAACATCAAATATCAGATATCAAGGTAATTAACCATATAATCATATAACAATCACAGCACGGAAACAGGCCATCTCTGCCCTCCTAGTCCGTGCCGAACTCTTAATCTCACCTCGTCCCACCTACCAGCACTCAGCCCATAACCCTCCACTCCTTTCCTGTCCATATACCTATCCAATTTTACCTTAAACGACACAACTGAACTGGCCTCTACTACTTCTAGAGGAAGCTCATTCCACACAGCTGTCACTCTCTCAGTAAAGAAATACCCCCTCGTGTTTCCCTTAAACCTCTGCCCCCTAACTCTCAAATCATGTCCTCTCGTTTGAATCTCCCCTACTCTCAATGGAAACAGCCTATTCATATCAATTCTATCTATCCCTCTCAAAATTTTAAATACCTCGATCAAATCCCCCTTCAACCTTCTACGCTTCAATTCAAGGGAGATATTCAAGGTCGAGATGCCTCGGTCGGTTGGCCATATTTTGCGAAATTTAATTTCATTAAACACAGCGTGAAGCGTTATTACAATTTATTTATTTGACTGAAAAATGCTGCAAAAGTTTTGTATTAACATTCACCTTAATTCGAAACCATGCCTATATATAGATATACTTCTAAATCCCTGACTTTGTGACGATAGAAGACAAAAACTATTTAACGTGCACAGAGTTGTGAATAGCTGATAATGCTTTGTGATTTAAACTATAACTGAAATGCATCAAGATTTCTCCACCCTACAGAAAACTTTGACGGCATCATGAGCAGAATGATGGCGGGACACCCCAATGTCAGGCAGAGATATTACAAGACAGAGTGGGCACAGCAGTGACAGAGCTTAGTGAGATAGTCCTGTCATTGCCAGGATGTTATGAATGAGTATCTTTGCAACCTGTTCTGATTAAGTCCTCGAGAACAGTCTGGACGGGAAACTTCGAATATATATCACTCTTTACAGATGCTGCCTGACCTACTGAGTTTCGCCAGCACTGTTCCTGTCTGCACGTTTTGTAAACATATTTAAGTTTTTTTCCCCTTATAAATTGTGGTAATATATACTTTAGGCTGAAATTCACAGGCATATATATAAACGTATCAAACACCTCAAACGTATAATCACGTGAAACAAAACAATTAAATTAATGCGAATTATAACTATAATATAAATTATTTGTAAGGTTACTTTTCTTCTTCCAATAACAGAAAGAAATATGCACTGGAACACGTATGTACCTTAGGACTCTATATAGAGTTCGCCAGCACTGCCCGAGTGCAATACAAGGACATGAGATTACCTGGAACACCGAATGCTGCAACCACTGGGCAGAAAATTCTGGCGATGTTGTAAATTGCGGAATATCCCATTTTCCAGCTGATGCAGCGGTCAGTTGTATAAGTTGTCCCTACTGTCTGAATACACTGATACGACGAGTTCTTATCGACATGTTCGAACCGAGGTTAAATCATTCAGTGCTCCCAGTGGTCTCATCAGACACAATCCACTAAACAAACACGCAGTGTCAACTATTTTTGAAGAATTGTGTCATTGTCTACCATATTTAGTCTTCATTCAGAATTACGACATTCATTTGATGCTGTTCTGAAACTTATTCAATGGACTGAGTCAGTGCTGTTTGGTTTCGCAATGGTTGAATCGTCTACCTAATTTTTTATATCATTATACACTTCATTGTTTTTTGGAAAACAGACGCAATATCTTTCAGTTACTGGTCAATTACAACATCATCACTACCAGATGTACCAATAAGATAAAGTGAGTTCCATGTCCGTGAAATATACGATGAGGTTTCTTAGGAGGAACAATTCAGTAGCCATCTTGTTTTCTAATGCCGCTCGTGTTTCCGGCGACATCATCAATGAGTCAAAGTTTCAAAAAGAAATGTGATTGTGTGCCCCAATATCTCATAATTTCAACAAGTCCCTCAAATCTAAGCACCTTCAGAAGCAACCATTTGTGACAATGAGTAGCACAGATTCAGTACACCTTATGACCCTCAGCCATCATGTGCCTGAATCCTTCGCCTATGAGCTGTTACTCACTACCATCCACCCAACTCTTTCCACCGGTTTATTTCCCTTTCATTTCCAATCCAGATAAATGGCGCCACTCTATTCGTCGACACCTTATTGCTCTCGATGGATGGTGCCTGACCTGCTGAGTTCCTCCAGCAGTTTTTCTGTGTTCCTCGGATTCGCGTGCCAGAAATGTCATTGTTCGCCCATCATCCGTCTGCCATTTAGGCTTAGATGTTTTTATAAGACCACAGAATGATAAGAAAAAGGGGAAGAATCAGGCTATTCGGCCCGTCACGTCAGTTCTATCATTCAATCATAGCTCATCCCATTTTATCCTCCTCACCCCCGCAATTCGGTCTTAATATAGACAATTGAAAATAGGTTCAGAAGTAGACTATTCGGCCCTTCGAGCCTGCACCGCCATTCTGAGATCATGGCTGATCATCTACTATCAATACCCAGTTCCTGTCTTGTCCCCATATCCCTTGATTCCCCTATCCAGAAGATACCTATCTAGCTCCTTCTTGAAAGCATCCAGAGAATTGGCATCCACTGTCTTCCGCGGCAGTGCACTCCAGACCCCCACAACTCTCTGGGAGAATAAGTTTTTCCTTAACTCTGTCATAAATGGCCTACCCCTTATTCTCAAACCATACCCTCTGGTACTGGACTCTCCCAGAAACTGGAACATATTTCCTGCCTCTATCTTGTCCAATCCCTTAATAATCTTATATGTTGCAATCAGATCCCCTCTCAATATCCTTAATTCCAGCACGTACAAGCCCAGTCTCTCTAACCTCTCTGCGTAAGACAGACCTGACATACCAGGAATTAACCTTGTGAATCTACGCTGCACTTCCTCTACAGCCTGGATGTCCATCCTTAATCCTGGAGACCAAAACTGTACACAATACTCCAGGTGTGGTCTCACCAGGGCCCTGTACAAACGCAAAAGGATTTCCTTGCTCTTGTACTCAATTCCCTTTGTAATAAAGGCCAACTTTCCATTAGCCTTCTTCACTGCCTGCTGCACTTGCTCATTCACCTTCAGTGACTGATGAACAAGGACTCTTAGATCTCTTTGTATTTCTCCCTTACATAACTCTACACCATTCAGAAAATAATCTGCCTACCTGTTCTTACTCCCAAATTTGATAACGTCACACTTATTTACATTAAACGTCATCTGCCAAGTATCTGCCCACTCATTCAGCCTATCCAAGTCACCATGAATTCTCCTAACATCCGCATCACATGTCACACTGCCACCCAGCTTAGTATCATCAGCAAACTTGCTGATGTTATACTCAATGCCTTCATCTAAATCGTTGATGTAAATCGTAAACAGCTGTGGTCCCAATACCAAGCCCTGTGGCACCCCACTAGTCACCACCTGCCATTCCGAGAAACACCCATTCACCGTTACCCTTTGCTTTCTATCGGCCAACTAGTTTTCTATCCATGTCAATAACTTCCTCCCAATGCCATGAGCTGTGATTTTACCCACCGATCTCCTATGTGGGACCTTATCAAATGCCTTCTGAAAATCGAGGGACACTACATCCACTGGATCTCCCTTGTCTAACTTCCTGGTTACATCCTCTAAAAGATCCAATAGATTACTCAAGCATGATTTGCCATTGGTAAATTCATGCTGGCTCGGCCCAATCCTATCACTACTATCTAGATATGCCACTATTACATCTTTAATAATGGACTCTAGCGTCTTCCCCACTACTGATGTTAGGCTAACAGGACGATAGTTCTCTGTTTTCTCCCTCCCTCCTTTCTTAAAAAGTAGGATAACATTCTCCAATCGTCAGGAACTGTTCGTGAATCTATGGAACATTGGAAAATGATTACCAATGTATCCGCAATTTCCTTGAGTACCCTAGGATGCAAACCATCGGTACCTGGGGATTTGTCAGCTTTCAGTCCCATCAGTCTCCTCATCACCTTTTTCTTCCTAATGTCAATCTGTTTAATTTCCTCTGTTACCCTATGTCCTTGGCCGATCCATACATCTGGGAGATTGCTTGTGTCTTCCCTATCGAAGACAGATCTAAAGTACTTATTAAATTCTTCTGCCATTTCTCTGTTTCCCATAACAATTTCACCCAATTCATTCTTCAAGGGCCCAACATTGTTCTTAACTATCTTCTTTCCCTTCACATACCTAAAAAAGCTTTTGCTATCGCCCTTTATATTCCTGGCTAGGTTGGGTTCGTACCCCATTTTCTCTTCCCGTATTGCCTTTTTAGTTAAGTTCTGTTGTTCCTTAAAAATTTCCCAATCATCTGTCCTCGCACTCACCTTAGTTCTGTCATACATCCTTTTTTTGAATGCTATGCAATCTTGACTTCCTTTGTCAACCACTGTGGCCCCTTTTCCCCCCTTTGAATCCTTCCTTCTCTGGGGGATGAACTGACTTTGCACCTTGTGCATTATTCCCAAGAATGCCTGCCATTGCTGTTCCACTGTCTTTTCTGCTAGGATATCCGTCCAGTTAACTTTGGCCAGCTACTCCCTCATGGCTTCATAGTCTCCTTTGTTCAACTGCAACAATGACACCACAGATCTGCCCTTATCCTTCTCAAATTGCAGATAAAAACTTATCACATTATCACTACCTCCTATTTGCTCCTTTAATTCAAGATCGCTTATCAAATCCTGTTCATTACATAACACGAAATCCAGTCTTGTCCCTGGTCGGCTCTCGTACAAGCTGTTCCAAGAATGCATCCCGTAGGCACTCTACAAACTCCCTATCCTGGGGTCCAGCACCAACCTGATTCTCCCAGTTCACCTGCATGTTGAAATCCCCCATAACTACTGCGACATTACCTTTGCCACATGCCAATGTTAACTCCCTATTCAACTTGCACCCAATATACATGCTACTATTTGGTGGCCTGTAGACAACACCCATTAGGGTTTTTTTGCCCTTACTGTTTCTCAGTTCTATCCACACAGACTCTACTTCTCCTGATCCTATGCCCCCCGCTGCGAAGGACTGAATCTCATTCGTCACCAACAGGGCCACCCCACCACCGCTGCCTACATTTCTGTCCCTACGATAGCACGTATAGCCTTGTATATTCATTTCCCAGGTCTGATCTCCCTGCAGCCATGTCTCCGTTATCCCAACAACATCATAGTTACCCATTCGTACCTGAGTTTCAAGCTCATCCGCTTTATTTCTGACACTTCGTGCATTCATATATAGAATTTTTAGCACATTTCTCCTCTCTCTGTTTAAATCGCTGCCTTCTGTGCTTAAACTTCCTCCCCGAACTCCCATCGGGCTATACGCTGCCTGAATTTTGTTCTCCTTCCTAAATTTACCTATTCATTCTGCACATTTAACTCCATGTTCCGTCAGTCCATCCTTCTGTACATGAGTCCTCCTTGTCACTTGTTCCGCCTCACCTTTCTCTACTACACACTTAATATTCCGGAACCGTGTAGTTCCCACCTGTCCTTTATTCTTCATCTCGCTATCGTCTCTCGCATTCTGGATCCCTGCCCCCTGCAAATTTAGTTTAACACCCCCCCCCCCCGCCGAGAAGCTCTAGCAGACTTCCCTGCAAGAATGTTAGTACCGCTCTAGTTCAGGTGTAAACCGTCCCGTCGGAACAGATCCCACCTTCCCTGGAACAAAGCCCAATTATCTAAAAACCTGAAGCCCTCCCTCCTGCACCATCCTTTCAGCCACGTATTAATCTGTATAATCCTTCTGTTCCTTGCCTCACTCGCACGTGGCACAGGTAGAAATCCTGAGATTGTTATCCTGGAGGTCCTGCCCTTCAGCTTTGCACCTACTTCCCTGAACTCACTACGTAGGACCCCCTCACTCATCCTAACCACGTCATTGGTCCCTACATGGACCACAACATCTGGGTTCTTGCCCTCCCTCTCGAGAATAACCTGCACCCTATCTGAGATGCCCCGGACACCGGCACCAGGGAGGCAACATACCATCCGAGACTCCCGATCTTTCCCACAAAATCTCCTCTCCGCCCCCCTGGCTATAGAATCCCTATCACTACCGCTCTCTTCTCTTCACTCCTCCCCTTCCTAGTCGAGGGTCCAACCTCAGTGCCAGAGACAGGAACTTGTTTTCTTCAATAAGAAGACCAACACTGTTTGCAATACAACGAGGACGCATTGTAACCTGGAACACTTCTAATCTCGTCCACAGTGAAGACCGAAGCAAATGACTCTTTAATTCATCTGCTACCGCGTTTACCCCGTTATTATTTGTCAATCTCATTTTCCAGCGGTCGTATCCTCACTCTCATCTCTTTTATTTTACAAGACTGCATTATGTAGACACATTGATATTCTTTGCTAGTTTTCTTTCATACTTCATCTTTTTCTTCCTATGATATTTTAGCTGCTTTATGTAGGTGTTTTAAAGCTTCGACATCCTCCATCTGTTGGCTTATTTTTGCTTTGTTGGACGCCCTCTCTGTTGCCTTCACGTTAACTTTGTATTCCCTTGTCAGTTCCGATTGTACTATTTTGTCATTTTGTTAGTCTTTGACTTTTTAGGATATAGCTATCGTACTGCTTCCTCATCTTTTCCCCCAAGACCATGCTATTGCTGCTGTATTATTGCGCCTGCTAGCGTCTCCTTCCAATTTCCTTTGCCAGTCCTTCTCTCATACTACTATAATTTCCTCTACACCGCTGAAGTACTGCTACTTCAGATTTTACTTCCAACCTGTCAAATTTCATGTTGAAATCAATCATGACGTGATCACTGCCTCCTAAACGTCCATTTACCCGAAGGCCCCCAATCGTCTCCCTTTCGTTATGTAACTCACAATCTGGTATAGCTGACCTCCTAGTAGTCTCAACAACAAAAGTGCTCTGAAATAGGAATTCAACAATTTTGCTCTGCCGAGATCCATTACCAACCATATATTCCTCATCTACCTGCAATGTTAAGATCTTCCATGACGATCATCACATTCTCCTGTTGACACTCGTTTCCACTTTCCCTTTCTAATCTGTAGTCCACATCCCAGCTACTGTTAGGAGGTCTGTATATTCCTGTCATCGGGTTCTTTTACGCTGGAAACTTCTTCACTCAACCCTCAAGGATTTAACAACTTCCAATCCTCTGTTGCATCTTTATCATGATTTCATGCCACTATTTACCAGTAGCCGAACACCAGCCCCCGCCTCCATTCTCATCCCTTCAATACAATATTTTACCTTAAAGCTTCAGCTCTGAACTCCAACCATCGTCCAGCCTTGATTCCGTGATGGTCACAGAATCAGACACCGGAATCTGTATGAGTTGAACACGATCATTCACTTCGTTTCTTATTGACATAACGCTTTGAGGATTCTATTTGATACTCATTTGATTCTGAATCTGCAATGCACTGATACTCCCCCTACTAGCAGTTTCGTCTGGCCTTCCTGACAGTGTGACGGAACGCTACCTTTACTTATTGCCGTCCATCCCCCGGTTGGTCCTCCCGCAAAGCAGTCTCTAAAGTGTTATGTGTATAATTGAAGTGTACGGCGTACCAGCTTTGCATTGGAAGACACCAGAAGTGTACCAGAGGTTGTAGTGTGTGAAGGAAGAGAAATAGATGCAGTTACTATTACAAAGGAGAAGGTGCTCCAAAAGCTGAAAGGCCTAAAAATATATCAGGCATCAGCACAATATGTACTGCACCCTAGGGTTCTAAAAGAGGTACTATTAGAGTTTGTGGCCGCATTGGACATGCTCTTTCAAAATTCCTTGGTCTCTGACATGGTGCCAGTGGACTGGAAAATTGCAAATGTCACACCACTTTTTAAGAAAGGAGGAAGGGAGCATAAAGGAAATTATAGACCAGTTAGCCTGATTTCAGTGGTTAGAAATTTGTTGGGGTGAATTGCAAGGGCGAATTGATGGAGTACTCGATGATCCAGGATAAGATGGAACAAAGTCAGAAAGCTTTCCTAAAGGGAAAATTCTGCATGCCGAACCTGATGGAATTCTTTAAGAGAGTATAAGTCGCATAGATAAAGGGGATGCAGTGGATGTTGTAAATTGGTACTTTCAGGTGGCCTTTGAAAAGTTGCCACACATAAGACTGCTTACCAAGTTAGGAGCTCATAGTATTACTGGAAATTTACGAACATATTAGAACTTTGGCTGATTGGTAGAAGGCAGTGTCTGGGAATAAATGGATCCTTGTCTGGTTGGCTGCCAGTGACTACTGGTGTGCTGCAGGTTTTGTCCAACACGTATATGCTTTTATGCTGTATTTAAATAATTTAGATGATGAAATAGATGGATTTGTTTCCAGATTTGCGGATGATATGAAGATAGGTGGAGGGGCAGTTGTGTTGAGGAGACAGGTAGAATACAAAACGACGCAAACAGATTAGGAGAATGGGCAAGAAAGTGGCAAATTCAACATAATGTTAAAAAATGCATGATCATGCACTTTGGTAGTAGAAATAAATGTGCGGGCTACTTTCTAAACGGGGAGAAAATCCAAACATCTGAGATGCAAAGGAACTTGGGAGTACTTATGCGGAGCACTTAAAGGTTAACTTGCAAGTTGAGTCGTTCTTGAAGAAGACGAATGTAATGTTAGCATTCATTTGCAGAGATGTAGAATACATAAACAAGGATGTGATGCTGAGCCTTTGTAAGGCACTGGTGAGGCCTCACCTTGAGTATTGTGTACGGTTTTGGGCCCCTCATCTTAGAAGGGAGGAAGCGAAGATGATCCAGAGGAGGTTCACAAGGATGATTCTGGGAGTTAAGGGGTTATGATAAGAGGGACGTTTAATGACACTGAGTCTGTACTTAATGAATTTCGGAACAATGAAGGGCGGTCTGATTGTAACATTTCGAATATTGAAATGTTTATACAGAGTAGATGGTGAAAGGATGCTTCCATTGGTGGGTAAGTTGAGGACAAGAGGTCACAGTCTCAGTTATAGCGGCGCCCATTCAAAACGGAGACATCAAGAGGGTGGTGAATTTGTGGATTTTGTTGCCACATGCAGCTGTGGAGGCCACGTGGTGTGGTCTATTTAAGGCAGAGATTGATAGGTACTCAATTGGACATAGCATCAAAGGTTAGGGCGAGAAGGCGGGGAACTGTGGTTGCAGAGGAGGGAAAACGGATCCGCAATGATTAAATGGCTAAACAGACTCGATAGGCCAAATGGCCTAATTCTGCTCCTGAGTCATGTGGTCAATCTCTGCTTACCTACAAGGTGGTGTAAAGTCACTGCCTGCCTATAACTCATATCCATCACTGCAACATTCTGCTCCTTGAGACGAAGATCACCGATTTGAGGCTCCGGTTCCATGAAACTTTCTCTCAGCTTCAAAAGCATTGTGCATTTGGTGAAGATGTTTTTGTCCCGGAGACTACCAGTCCCTCAGCCATTTCTCATCCCATACATTGCCTTTGGAGACAATTTTCACGAAACTACTATGTCTAAACCGGCAGTCCTCTTCTCAGCCATTCCCTACCGAGCCGCAGAGCCAACTCTGTGTCACAGATCCGGTCACTGCGGATTCCCCACGGTAGATTGCTGCCCCTAGCAGTAGAGAAAACGGTGTACTTATTATTGAGGTGAACGGCCACAGCTGTATTCGCTTTCCTTCTCAAACAGCTACGTGACATCTACCTTTCTGCAGCACCACTCTGTAACCTCCTCATTTAGCCATCGAACTGCAGCCCTTGTTCCTAAACGCGGACACCAATGAGGTGCATCCTGGTACCAAGGAGAGATTATGTCTCTGGGAGTTCCCACACGTCACATGAAGAACATACCGCAAACATTGGACAAAACCTCGCTGCAATAGCTACATACAAGAGAGAGAATAAAATAAACCTGATTGTTTACTTAGAACCTCTGTCGGTGGTTGCTCATTTCTTTCAAGCCAAAGTGAGATCTCCAGTGTGAATTCCCCACTTGAAGAAATAGCCACTCCAAAAATGGCCGTTCTGTTTAGACCTCCCTTTATTTATCCGCGTCTGATTTCCGCCCGCGGGAAAAAAAAAGATGAATGCTCCCTTCCTCATTTTGAACCTTCACTTCGTATATCCGTGAAAAGAACTATCGCTTTGTTTTCTCCCCGCCGAAACGAAGCTGAAAGCTCAGGAACTCTATTTCATCCTCGAGATGCGTCACGAAGGAACGACCTCTCCCACAGTTTTAAGACCGCGAGAAGAAGCTGTAAGGGCCAAAGCTCTTTAAAAACCGTGTGCTGCGTCACCAACAAGCGACCTCTCAGCAGTGTCGTCACGGTAAAATACGTCTACCCATGACTGTCATTGGGTCAGTCTTGAAACTTTGACAGGTTATTCCCTTCCAGAGGCGCTGCTTGATCTGTTGAATTCGTTCAGCATCTTGCATGTGTTCTTCATGATTTACAGAATCTTTGATAACAAATTAAATTCAATCTTCACAACCCCTTGTTCAATATTCAAGATCAAAGTTCAAAGAGATTGTTTTCAAGGTACGTCACCAAAAAGACACAGAGATTCATTTACAAGCAGGCATTGAAAGTAGTGCAAAGAAATACAACAGTCTCAGTGATTAACGATACACAACACTGGCAGAAAACCAATGTGCAAAGTACGCAAACTGTGCAAATAGATTAATTAACAAACAAGCAAGCAAATAATAAGATACTACGTATTATAGAGAACATGAGTTTCAGAGTCCTTGATGGTGACTCCGTAGCTTGTGGATTAAGTTCAGTTTTGTGCTGACTTAAGTTATTAGACAATAGACAATAGGTGCAGAAGTAGACCATTCGAACCCTCGAGCCTGCACCGCCATTCAGAGATCATGGCTGATCATTCACTATCAATACCCAGTCCCTGTCTTGTCCCCATATCCCTTGATTCCCCTAACCATCAGATATCTATCTAGCTCCTTCTTGAAAGCATCCAGAGAATTGGCCTCCACCGTCTTCCGAGGCAGTGCATTCCACACCTCCACAACTCTCTGGGAGAAAAAGCTCTTCCTCAACTCTGTTTTAAATAACTGACCTCTTATTCTCAATCCATGCCCTCTGGTACTGGACTCTCCCAACATCTGGAACATATTTCCTGCCTCAATACTATGAAATCCTTTAATTATCTTAAACGTTTCAATCAGAACCCCTCTCAATCTCCTCAATTCCAGCGTGTACAAGCCCAATCTCTCCAATCTCTCTGCGTAAGACAGCCCTGCCATCCCAGGAATCAACCTAGTGAATCTACGCTGCACTTCCTCAATTGCCAGAATGTCCTTCCTTAAACCTGGAGACCAAAACTGTACACAATATTCAGGGTGTGGTCTCACCAGGGCCCTGTACAAATGCAAAAGGACATCCTTGCTCTTGTACTCAATTCCCCTTGTAACAAAGACCAACATTCCATTTGCCCTCTTCACTGCCTGTTGCACTTGCTCATTCACCTTAATTGACTGGTGAACTAGGACTCCTAGGTCTCTTTGCATTTCTCCGTTACCTAACTCGACACCGTTCAGACAATACTCTGCCCTCTTGTTCCAGCTTCCAAAGTGGATAACTTCACATTTATTCACATTGAATGACATCTGCCAAGTATCTGCCCACTCACCCAGCCTATCCAAGTCTCCCTATATTCTTCTAACGTCCTCTTCGCATGTCACACTGCCACACAGTTTAGTATCGTCAGCAAACTTGCTGATATAGTTTTCAATGTCCTCATCTAAATCATTGACATAAATCGTAAAGAGCTGTGGTCCCAATACAGAGCCCTGTGGTACCCCACTAGTCATCTCCAGCCAGTCCGAGAACCAGTTTTCTGCCAACCAGTTTTCTATCCATGTTGAAACCCTGCCCCCAATGCCATGAGCTCTGATTTTACTCACCAATCTCCTATGTGGCACCTTATCGAATGCCTTCTGAAAATCTAGGTACACAACATCCACTGGCTTACCCTCATCAAACATCCTTGTAACACCCTCAAAAAACTCCAACAGATTAGTCAAGCATGATTTGCCCTTGGTAAATTCATGCTGGCTCGGCCTAATCCTATTTCTGCCATCAAGATGTGCCACTATTTCGTCCTTAATAATGGACTCAAGCATGTTCCCCACGACTGACGTTAGGCTAACAGGGTGATAGTTCTCCGTTTTCTCCTTCCCCCCCTTCTTGAAAAGTGGGATAACATTAGCCACTCTCCAATCTTCAGGAACTGATCCTGAATCTAAGGAACATTGGAAAATGATTACCAATGCATCCGCAATTTCCTGAGCCACCTCTTTTAGAACCCTCGGATGCAGACCATCTGGACCCGGGGATTTATTAGCCTTCAGTCCTACCAGTCTACTCATCACAGTTTCTTTCCTAATGTCAATCTGTCTCAATTCCTCTGATATCTTATGACCCTGGCCCATCCATACATCTGGGAGTTTGCATGTGTCCTCCCTGGTGAAGATAGATCTAAAGTACGCATTAAATTCTGTTGCCATTTCCCTGTTTCCCATAACTATTTCTCCCAATTCATTCTTCAAGGGGCCAACATTGTTCTTAACTATCTTCTTTCTCTTCACATAGCTAAAAAAGCTTTTGCTATCCCCTTTTATATTCCTGGCTAGACTGAGCTCATACCTGATTTTTTCTCTCCGTATTGCTTTTTTAGTTAAGATCTGCTCTTCCTTAAAACTTTCCCAAACATCTGTATTCCCACTCATCATAGCCCTGTCATAATTCTTTTTCTTTAATGCTATACAATCTCTGACTTCCTTTGTCAACCACTCTGGCCCCTTCCCCCTCTTTGAATCCTTCCTTCTCATTGGAATGAACTGCTTTTGCATCTTTTGTATTATGCCCAAGAATATCTGCCACTGCTGATCCACTGTCTTTCCTGCCAGGGCATCCGCCCATTTAACTTTGGCCAGCTCTTCCCTCATGGCTCCGTAGTCTCCTTTATTTAATTGCAACACTGACACCTCTGATCTGCCCTTATCCCTCTCAAATTGTAGATAAAAACTTATCATGTTATGATCACTACTTCCCAATGGCTCCTTTACTTCAAGATCACTTATCAATTCCTGTTCATTATACATCACCAAGTCCAAAATAGCCTCGTTCCTGTTTGGCTCAAGCACAAGCTGTTCCAAAAATACATCCCTTAGACACTCCACAAACTCCCCTATCCTGGGGTCCAGCACCTACCTGATTCTCCCAGTTCACCTACATGTTGAAATCTCCCATAACGACTGCATTACCTTTAGCACATGCCAATGTTAACTCCCTAATCAACTTGTACCCAATATCCACGCTACTGTTTGGGGGCCTGTACACAACACCCATTAGGGTCTTTTTACCCTTACTGTTCCTCAGCTCAATCCACACAGACTCTACTTCCCCTGTTCCCAAGTCACCTCTTGCTAAGGACTGAATCTCATTCCTCACCAACAGGGCCACCCCACCCCCTCTTCCCATATTTCTGTCTCTACGATAGCACGTATACCCTGGTACACTCAATTCCCAGGCCTGATCCCCTTGCAGCCATGTCTCCGTTATCCCAACAATATCGTAGTTCCCCATTTTCATCTGAGCTTCAAGCTCATCTGTCTTATTTCTGACACTACGCGCATTCAAGTATAGAACTCTTAGCCCATTCCTCCTCTCTTTGCCTAAAACACTGTCTACTGTACCTAACCCAGCTCCTTGAACTTCCATCGGGCTAATTGCACCCTGAATTTTGATGGCCTTCTCAAGATCACCCAAACCTTCTACACATTTAACCCCATGCTCCTTCTGACCAACCCTCTGGATCTGGATCCCTGCCCCCTGCACATCTAGTTTAACGCCCCCCCCGGTTTGACATCGGTTAAGGTGCCTGATGGTTGGAGGATTATAACTGTTCTTGAATCTGGTGGTATGGGACATAAGGGTACTGTAGCTCCTTCCTAATGGCAGCTGTGAGAAGGGAGCATGCTGTGAATGCAGGCGGTTGTCCTTACGAGTTGGTAAATTGAATTCAGGGATTTGGCATATATGTTATTACACTTTCGAATTCAGATTAGACACGTCTGGAGAATTCACTTAAGTTTTTTGGCCTTCGATGTTTCGAAGAGGGTGCAGTAGAGGTTCACCAAGATGCTGTCTGGTGTACGGTAGATGCGTTGCCCTGAGGCATTTGTTTAGCTTTATTACATTTTCGATTTAGTAATTAGTTTGTAGTATTTTCTAGTTAAAGTTAAGGTTGTTGAAAGTAAGTTCATTGTCTGTGATATATCGCAGCATGCAATGACGTCACACCCTGTTTCGCCGCTTCTTGTGGGTAAATACCGGTTTGGAGAAACGGGAAGGAGGGGGTTTGTGTGTGCAGCATCAGCGCGAGAAAAGTTCAATTTCTACGCACTAAGAAACATCATAGAAGCAACGCCGCAAGTTCATAAGGTAATCGATATGTTGAAGTAGAAATGTTACCGCTGATTCTGTTAAAAGTAATGACGGTTGATAAAGTTTATGTTCTTTGTCATTGAAAGAGTTGCTGGATAGCTGTGTGGTGTATTTAAAGCCAGTCGATGGCGTAGGTAGATTCTGACTGTATGTCGTATTTTAATGTTTGTTGTAGTTTCACTTTTACAAGTATTTATGATGAAACTTCGATTCCAAGAAGGAAACAAATACTGTATATATTTTGTATTGTTTTATCAACAGTTTTCACCATACGTTAATGTGGAAGAGTGAACAGTAAACGATTAATCTTAATGGGATCCTGCTTCATTGACTACGGTTTAACTCGGTGTTTAGTTCAGAGTTCTTACACCTGAATGAGAACACTACGGTAGATGTTAAAATGAATTTCCCATATCAGTTGAATCAATAAATAGAGGACAGAGCACCAGAACAAAAGCACAGCCTCCTGAATGTGTCCGCAACCAAGGAGATGGTGATTGATTTTAGGCAGAAAAGAATGTAACGAATCCTGTCTACATTCTGAGAGAAGAAGTTATAATTATTGTTACGTTATCATTCTGTACTTTATTATTAGTTCATTCTGCACACTGACTCTTGTGTTTTTAAACGTTTCGGCTGTTATGAAAGACTGTTCATTATTATTATTATTATTATTACTACTATTACTACAGAGACGAGAAGGAACTTCTTTCCTGTAGTTCAGGAAAATATTGTGGTCTGAGGGGCCTGTTTTTGTGATCTATGCTGTATGTTTTATGATTTAAGCTCTATGTCCTGTGTTCTATGTTCTCCGTCCTATATTCTATGTCCCCTAGTCTAAATATTTTGCAGATTTTTAGATCACAAGTCGAAACACATGGAGATAAACTCCTTGAAATGAGTGTTACAGGGTGTTCTTGTAATACTCTTTCAGAGAGGTAGCACCAGACAGTTGATTCCCCTCTGCAGATGCTGCCTGACTTGCTGGGTTCCTTCAGCATTTCGTGCGTGTTACGCTGGGTTCACAGCATCAGCAAAATTTCCTGTTCAGAGCACAGGGTGATGGGTTGAATGATCCCCCACCCTTGCTTTGTAAGGTTCTGTGTTTCTAACAGGCAGTTCTCTGAAAGCCGATTAAGCCTACTCTGAGCTCGTGTCTGTGCGGTATTGTAAATACTTGCTTGCATTTATGTTTCTATGCACATATTTTCTTGTTAGAATTTGCCAATCTATTTTGCACATTATTCTGCATAACTGTTTAATGTTGGCATTTCTTTCATGTCGTTCCAACACATCCGAGAAGAATAAAAAAAAGAGCATTCATCATTGAAGTATTTCACCTCTAACCATAAATCTGCACGTATTCTGTTTGGTTTTGGATTGCCCTATCCAGGGGAAAAACAGGAGCATCCACCATTAACCAAGTGGCGGTAGCGTTTAGGAATATCTCCATTTCGCACAGCCCACATGGACTTCCCCTGGATCTTCAAAGCAGTGTATGCAGTCAACGGTGATTGAAGTGGGCTTTGTCATTGGGTCTGAATGTAATTCCTTCGTCAGTAGTACCTTTCTTTTCTTTCTCGTTCTGTCATGCCATGAAATTTGCAGAATGTGACGTCTGTGCCGTAACTCCTATCCTGATCTATGACCCCTTACCTTGTTTTTACTCTTCTAGATAGCCGTCTGAGACACAGCCAGTAGTGGAGAAACATGATAATTTGTTAGACAAATGCCTGGATGGGAAGCTTCTGCAGTGAGAAGGTCTTCAGGGTCTTGGATCATTCGGATCTCTTCTGGTGGAGCAATGACCTGCACAAAAATAACTGGTTGAGTCACAACAGGTCAGGGACCAACATTCTCGCCGGTAGTTTTGTAAGAACTATTGGGAGGGCTGAAGTGAATTGGGTAGGGAAGTGGGAATGGAAGTGAATGGGCTCCGGACGGAATGAACGAATGGTTAAAAAAAAGGAAAAAAACAAAGATAGCTTGCAGTCAGATTGCAGGCCGTTGGGAAGGGCAGGGGGTATGATAGGAGAAAAATTGCAGCCAGCATGGAGAGTGTCAGTGCATTGAGGATGCAGAAAAAAGTTAGCAAATATAGTGCTCCTGGTGTTACATCTCAATGTACGGAGTACAGGAATAAGGTGGAAGATCTTGTTGCACCATTGTTGCGTATGCTATTCTGGCCGTCACTGAATCATGGTAAAATGATGGTGGTAGTTAACAGCGGAATGACCAATTTTTGTATGTTCCATCAGAGGCATAGCAAGTTAGATAGAGGAGGTGGCGTGAAGCTGCCGGTAAAGTATGCCATCAAATCAGTAAAACATGTGGCGTTGGATCAGAAGGTGTTGATCCTTACAGACTGACTGAAGAAACTGCAATGGTAAAAGAATCATTGCGGCATTTATATACAGAGCTCCCAAAAGTAGCCAATATGGGCAACATCTCAAAACGGAAAATAGAAAAGGCGTTCAAAAGGTCAATGTAGACACAGAGGGTTGCGTGGCTATGTTGACAAAGAAGGGCTTAAATTCACCAGAAAGGTGTGACATAGAAACAGAAGACAATAGACAATAGACAATAGGTGCAGAAGTAGTCCATTCGGCCCCTCGAGTCTGCACCGCCATTCTAAGATCATGGCTGATCATTCACTATCAATACCCAGTCCCTGCCTTGTCACCATATCCCTTGATTCCCCTATCCATCAGATATCTATCCAGCTCCTTCTTGAAAGCATCCAGAGAATTGGCCTCCACCGTCTTCCGAGGCAGTGCATTCCACAGCTCCACAACTCTCTGGGAGAAGAGCTCTTCCTCAACTCTGTTTTAAATAACTGACCTCTTATTCTCAATCCATGCCCTCTGGTACTGGACTCTCCCAACATCTGGAACATATTTCCTGCCTCAATCCTATCAAATCCTTTAATTATCTTAAACGTTTCAATCAGATCCCCTCTCAATCTCCTCAATTCCAGCGTGTACAAGCCCAATCTCTCCAATCTCTCTGCGTAAGACAGCCCTGCCATCCCAGGAATCAACCTAGTGAATCTACGCTGCACTTCCTCAATTGCCAGAATGTCCTTCCTTAAACCTGGAGACCAAAACTGTACACAATATTCCAGGTGTGGTCTCACCAGGGCCCTGTACAAATGCAAAAGAACATCCTTGCTCTTGTATTCAATTCCCCTTGTAACAAAGACCAACATTCCATTTGCCCTCTTCACTGCCTGTTGTACTTGCTCATTCACCTTCATTGACTGGTGAACTAGGACTCCTAGGTCTCTTTGCATTTCTCCCTTACCTAACTCGACACCGTTCAGACAATACTCTGCCCTCTTGTTCCAGCTTCCAAAGTGGATAACTTCACATTTATTCACATTGAATGACATCTGCCAAGTATCAGCCCACTCACTCACCCTATCCAAGTCTCCCTTAATTCTCCTAACGTCCTCTTCGCATGTCACACTGCCACCCAGTTTAGTATCGTCAGCAAACTTGCTGATATAGTTTTCAATGCCCTCATCTAAATCATTGACATAAATCGTAAAGAGCTGTGGTCCCAATACAGAGCCCTGTGGTACCCCACTAGTCACCTCCAGCCAGTCTGAGAAACACCCATTCACTGCTACCCTTTGCTTTCTATCTGCCAACCAGTTTTCTATCCATGTTGAAACCCTGCCCCCAATGCCATGAGCTCTGATTTTACTCACCAATCTCCTATGTGGCACCTTATCGAAAGCCTTCTGAAAATCTAGATACACAACATCTACTGGCTTACCCTCATCTAACATCCTTGTAACACCCTCCAACAGATTAGTCAAGCATGATTTGCCCTTGGTAAATCCATGCTGGCTCGGCCTAATCCCATTTCTGCCATCTAGATGTGCCACTATTGGTGTATTTTTGTAAGCTGGTGTATTTTTGTGGGCGGAGTTCAGAATCTGTAAGGGTAAAAGGGCCCTGATGGCAGTTTTTGACAGGCCTAAAAGGCGTTAGAAAAGGCAATGTTACGAACGTCCTTGGAGATTGCAACATGCAAATCGATTGAGAAATCAAGTTGATAATGGATCTCAAGTGAGAAATGATACTCAATGGGAAGAGATGGCTTCATGAAGCAGTTTGTCATCGAGCCTACTCGGAGATCAACAATACTGGATTGAGTGTAATTAACCGGATGCGATTAGGATATTTATGGTGAAATAAATTAAGAGAGAGTGATGGTAATATGTTTGAGTTCAACGTGAAATTTGATGGGGGAAAGTGAAGGATTCACGCAGCATTATTTTAGTGAAGTATAGAAAATTACAGTGATATGAGAGAAGAGTTCCTCAAAGCATATTGGCTGGAAATAATCACAAGGATGACAGCAGAATAACAATGGCGTGGGATTCTGGGAAAAATGAGGCAGTTGAAGGGAATATCTATCATAAAAACGAATAAATACTCAAATGGTAAACGAATGCAACCGTGACGGTCAAGGGAGTCAAAACTAACGTAAAAGAAAACGAGAGGGCACATAACAAAAGAAGCATTATCGGGAAGGAAGCTGTTTGAAAAACTTTGAAAAATCTTCAGAGAGCAACTGAAAGAATCGTTAAGAGAGAAATGATGAAATATAAATTTAAACTGCAAAACAATATCCAAACATCGATAATAAAAGCTTTTTTTTCAAGTATGTAAAATTAAAAGAGTATTGGGAGTGGATCTCCGACAACTGCAAAACGAGGCCGGGGAAATAATAACAGGGACAGGGATATGTCCGATAAACTTAATGAGTATTTTGAATCAGTCATCTCTTTCGAACACACTGGCAGTGAGCCCGAAATTGAAGTGTGTGAAGGGAGAGCAGTGAGTGCAGTTACTTTTACAAGAGAGAAGGTGCTTAAAATCCTGGAGGCAATAAGGCCGCATAAGTCAGAGGAACCAGATGAACTGAACTCTAGTATTATGAGACAGGTAACTGTGGAGATTGTGGAGGTATTAGTATTGATGTATCAAAAAAATATTTTACTCTGGCATGGTTCCAGGTGACTGAAAATTTGCACGTATTATTCCACACTTTAAGGAGGAGAATAGTTGCAGAAAGCAGCTGTTATAAACCAGTCAGCCTAATCACGGTGGGTGGGAAGATGATTAGGATGATGTTGTTGGGTACATGGTGACAAGAGAAAAGACAGGGCAAAAATAGCATAGTTCCCGAATGAAAACCCTTCCCTGGCGAACCTGTTGGAATTGTTTGCGATGATTACAAACAGGATAGATAAAACGGATGCTACGAATGCTGAACTGGAATTTCAAAGGCCATTGTCAAGATGCCACACATGAGGCTGTTTACCAGTTTAGGAGCCCAAGGTATTAACGGAAAGTTACTGGCATAGTTAGAAAATAGATGATTGGTAGGAGGCTGTCAGTGGGAATAAAAGCATCATTTTCTGGATGACTGTCAGTGACTAGTGGTGTTTCGCAGGGGATGGAGAGGGGATCATTTTTCTCCTCTGTATCAATAATATAGGTAGTGAAATAAATGGGTTTGTTGCCAGGTTTCTGGGGATAGGAAGATTCATGGAGGGGCAGATTGTCTTGAGGAAACAGCTTGGCTGCCGAAAGACTTGCAGATTAGGAGAATGGGCAACAAAGTGGCAAATGAAATGCAATGTCCCAAAATGCATGGTCATGCACTTTAGTAGTAGAAATAAATATGCGGACTATTTCCTAAACGTGGAGAAAATCTAAAAAAAATGATATACAAAGGGATTTGGGAGTCCTTGTACTGAAAACCCTGAAGGTTACCTTGCAGGTTCAGCCGGTGGTTAGGAAGGCAAACGAAATGTTAACATTCAATTAAAGAATTTCGTTAGGCTGATTCCAGAAATGAAAGGGTTAACGTACGAGAAACCAGTGACGTTTCTGGGTCTGCACTCCTGTGAGTTTAGAAGGATGAGGAGTGGTCGAATTGAAATCTTTCGAATATTGAATGGTCTCGACAGAGCAGATGTGAGAAGGAGGTTTCCATTTGTGGAAGAATCGAGACCAAAAGGGCACAGCTTCTGGAAAGGTGTACATTCATTTAAAACAGAGATGATGAGAAATTTATTGTCGCGGAAGATGGTAAATTTGTGGAATTTGCTGCCAGGTCGTCGGGTGTATTTAAGATGGAGCTTGGTAGGTTCTGGATTGGATATATCATCAAAGGTTACTTTACTTTATTGTCACCAAAAAATTGATACTAGAGCGAACAATCATCTCAGTGTTATTTGTGTCTGCGCTTTGCGCTCCCTGAAGTACAAATCGAAGTAAATATAATAAAAATTTAAATTATAAATCATAATTAGAAAATAGAAAAGGGAAAATAAGGTAGTGCAAGTCAGGTTCAGATATTTGGAAGGTACGGCCCAGATCCGGGTTACTGGAAGATGGCAGCAGTGTGGAGCTGAGGAGTGAGAACAAAATAAATGATCAACCATAATTGAATGCGCAACAGACATGATGGGCCAAATTCTGCTTCTATGTCTGTGGTCAACGCTTTACTGCATGTGGGGAAGTTCCCATCCGGGCATTGTTTTCAGATCCATTTTGATTTTTTCTGTGAGCACGTTCAGTATCCACGAATCCTACACTGATTATGTCTGTCTCGTCAGCGCTTCTTTTTAAACTCACACCTGATAGCAGGTCGCAAGTTTGTTTGTTTTTTTATCGCTTCGGACTGTAACTAACATTCGGGACCGCTTGCTGGAATGTTCACTGTTCTCAACACAGCACGGTATGACCAAGAGGATTTCACATTTAGTGAGGTCAGAAATCTTCCCCCTCCGTCTCCAATTATCACCCGATTTCCAATATACAGTATTAATGAACTTTTTTCTCCATGTAATTATCAAATAATTTCAATTTAAAAAGGAAGCCAAATAAATAAACTCCTTCGCCTGACGGGACTGGTTTGTGGTCCTGGGTTCGTTGCTTAATAGAACGGCTTAACAGCGCCGTGCTGAAAGTCCACGCTTTCATCCTAATGAATTATTTCAGGATGTGAAATTAGCGAGATCTAAAGTGTGGATCATTGAGTACAATCAGCTTGATTGGACCATCCTCACCCCATCTCGGTTGACAGAGGTGGACTGTACCCTGACAGAGACTCTTTGCATGGTCCGACACATTATTACCCAAAAAAACGCAAATAAAGTCACAGTACAGATTCTGTAATAACTGATAGTAAATATGTTGTATAACTTATTTCAGTTAATTTAACGCTATTGCGATTTGGTCCGTGGTAAATGCGGTTTGTAGAAATGCATCATTCTGTAACTTGTGACCATACGGCAGCCGATCTGATGGTTGCATTAAATCTACTTCGCAGTTTTTTTTGTCGTAGTTAAGATCAGTGTTGTTACATGAGTATTTAAAATGGCAGATGGTAGACACAGAGCATTGCATTCTTCTATAGGCCACTTGTCTTGAAAAATAAACTATTCTTAACCTCGAAGTCTTATGTGTTCAGCTAATCCAATGGAACATATTCTACCCACTGTCTTTAATTTCAAGATGAGAGCAACGCTCTCAACTAACTTCTCGGTTTCAAATTATAAATAACCTGATTATTGTTACCTGTTATTTTTGTTCATCAATATATATATCATAAGGTTAGCGTAGCTTTGACGACCAACACATGATGCTCTTGGCCAATAATGTCCATGGTGTCAACCTTCCATTGTTGCAACTTGTGCTCTCAGCACATCACTCACGTCTGTAGCTCCCTATTTTTTTCTTTTCCTGCTTGCTTGACTGTAGGCGTCTTCAACGAACTGTCAGTGGAAATGGCAGACGAAAAAATTAGAAAGATTAAAATACATTTTAGTATGTACTGAACAGGGTGGGTTCGAGGCATGTGAATCAAATGCACATTCAAACAGGCAAAATAGCTGGCAGGAACAATTGAGGATGAGGGCTTGGTTCATGTTGTATAAATCAAATACTATGTTAAATATTTTGGTCTCATCTTCACTCTTTGCCAGTGGATCCCAATGAGGAAGTACCTCTCTCAAAGGGGAGCGGTTACGTGTCCTAAGGAGGAATTGAGGGAAATACAGGTCGTTGGGCGGCGTCAGGAAGAAGTCCCTCTACGTCGTGTCCGGACATTACTATCACCGTTCCATTTTGTGTTCCGTCCTTTCGATTTCCCCATACTCCGAACAATGTACACGTTGACACAAGAGATAAAAGAGCAGAAAATACATATGCACCGCCAAATCCGTGTGCACCCGCTAATAAGTGCGCAATCCCAAATAAGCGTGCTCCCCAATTCCGTACGCACCCTAATCCCGCTGGCACCCGCACATGTATTTCAGATTATCATAGAGGAAGAATCATTTCAAGCAGTTACACATTAATAGTATTGTAAGAACAAAGTTCAAAGTTCAAAATCAATTATCTATAAATAAAACAACTTTTAGACCGTCCACACCTCCACAAACTGAGAACGTTGAAGTACACGCACACCCCAAATCCATGAGCACTTTCAAATCCACCAACCCCCGCAAAATCCGTATTTTACCCATCTTCATCTCCGCGTCAGTGGCTATTGCTAAATCCACCGAAGCTCAATGTTAGCTTACAAATCCCTATTTCTGCGCACGTCTGCCATTCCCTGCACCCCCGTGTACGTCAAACACCCCTAAATCAGCGCAATCCTCAAATCTGTCTGCATCCTGAAATCCGTGTGCATCCCGGAAAATACCGATGAAAACTAACTTGTTAGTGCTACTTTGTCACTGTTCGCTTATTTCTGTAATTACATCCTAGTTCGGATAATAGTTGTCTCGTTTCTATACACGTTATATGATTACTTACGTAATATACAGGCAGACAGTTAAATGAACTTGAGTTGAATATTCGTGTTCTAACTTGTTCTGGATTTCATTGATTTGTTACTCAGTTAAATAGACTTTTTCTGAGTAAGTTCTATGAAATTTCAGCTAACTGGGACAGCCATATGAACATAATACCTAGGAGCAGAATGAGGCCATTTGGCCCAACAAGTCTACACCTTCATTCAGTCTTGACTGATCCTAAATTTTCGCTCCTCAGCCACTTAATTGGGTTAGACTGTACTGGTTCTGATATACCGCAATTAACTGAAGTACACTATATTTGGACTGACAGGGTCTGATTAGGATTAGTCTGCATGGCTTTGTGCTCCATAGGCCGTGTCTAACCCAACCTAGTTTCTTGAGGACATTACCAGAAAAATTGATGACGACAAAGCTGTGATGGTCTCTACGTGGATTTAAGCGAGGCAGATGGCTTTCATCTTTCCAGGGAAAGTAAAGCGATGATCGGCGGGAGATACAGGGAGGCGGTCACCCCAAGGCTACAGTGGACAGATAAACTGGATGACTGGCTGGAGAGGGAAGCGAGAATGTCAAGAAGTGAGAGCAACCCCGTGGCCGTCCCCTTCAGTACTCTACTCTCAGTACTGGTATGGTGGATACTCTACCTAGGACAAGCAACAGTGACCGTGTCTCTGGCACTGAGTCTGGCTCTGTGGCTCAGATGGTAGGGAACTGAACAGGATGGCTGCAGTAATAGGGGACGCCTATCACAATCACTGATTCTGCAGCGCTGTAGATACGGCAATTGCGCTCGTGAATTTCCACGGGCTACCTAATTATTATTTAATCTTGATAACATTTAACTCCATACTTGCAGTCGTAGTGCTTTTCGAGACTTGGACAGAGAACAGCAACGTTCCCTTTTGTTTTGCATCGGCCTTGCCTGAGAAATTGGACTCTGGAGTTAACTGAATCAGAAGACTCGCGATACCCGTTTGCTAATTAGATGTTCTTTTCAGCCGCAGTGTAGGAATCGTTTCCAGTTTGAGGGTTTTAGTTAGCGGCCCTGTTTGGCCTACCGTTTATTGATTTATTTCCCTTGAACACAGTTCGCATTAAAGTTTTGTGGACTGTCGTCCCGCTTCAATGTCTGTCACTCTGCACTTAAGCCATTTCGGAAGCACTGTGACAACGCCATAGTTAGTGAGAAAGACAGGCGATCCTGAAGAGGGAGCGAGACCGGCTAGAAGTCGTGGTGCACATTGGTACCAAAGACATAGGGAGAAGAAGGGAAAATGGCCTGAAAACAAAATGAAGGCATAAATGATAAAGCTGAAAAGCTGGAACTCGAGGGAAAGTTAAGTCAAAATCTTCGGATTACTGTCTGCGCCACGCTACAGTGAGAATAGGAATAGAATGAGGTGGCTGAACAATTGGAGCAGGGAGCAGGGATTCGGATTTCTGGAACTTTTGGTACCTTTTCTGGGACAGGTGTGACCTGCACAAAAAGGATGGGTTTGTGGCAGAATCTCGAAGAATCGTGAAAGAGATTACATCCGTTCATGTATCTGGGAACTTCACATAACTATTCAGTTTTTTGCAAGATTTATTTATCTGTGCAATTTATAGTAGTGGTTTTTTTTCATTTTTTTGTAAATCCCTTTTCACAGCACTTCTGCCGAATAACAGGAAATTCCTCATCAATTCCTCACTGGCAATAATAATTAAAAGAAAAACATTTTTTTGATTTTGTTTCTGATCCAGATATCGAGGTAGACGTAGTAAAAAAAAAAACTGGCTGCCTCTCGGACTTCGTAGACGATTTCGGACCTGCGCCTCCGTTTCTCTGCTGGATCATTATGGCCTCCGGCCGTTATGGTTCCAAACTGGGCGAACTCTCTCGAAGGTTCGCGAGCTCTTCTTAAGCCTAGCGCCGTTTTCAAGAAGTGCCGGCGCGTGATGATCCCGGTGGCGGGTTTAACCCAAACGCAGTGACAGCAGTGCTCTTTTCATTGAAGCAGTCTCAACAATTATTTACCGTTCGGCATCTTACCGCGGATGGTGACGCTGCTCTCGGACTGCCGTGTGGCGCGGCCGGGTCCGCCCAAATCTTCCGTCAGGTCTGCCAGTGAATTCTTGCTCTTACTTTTAAATATTTTCTTTTGCCTCCAGGGCCCAATACTTTCCGGAAACTCAAGCTTGACTTGACACTTGCACTTACATGGTATATACCCGTAATAATTTTGTTTGCCTCTATCAAAGCTCCTGTCATTATTCGGTGTTCCAGGGAATAGATTCAGAACCTATTAACTCTGTTCTTATAAATGAAATCCCCCAGACCTGACAGAATCCTTGCCATTATTTGCTTACTCCTTCAACGATACTTGCATCTTCCCTGTCGGGAGGTAACCAAAGCAACACACAGTCCTTCAAATTATTGCTCATCAATGTCTTATACAACTCCAGCATAATACCCTGTAACCAAGAGTTCGATTGATGAGGCGAACGTGCAGAAAGCTTTCTCTATGCCCCTGTCTACCTGTGAGGCCTCTTTCAATGAATCACAGAGCTGTCTGCCTTATAAATCTCTGTAAGATTGGTTAGGCAGGACCGAGCACGCAAGAAGCAAAGCTCATGTCCCTTAACTATTTGATGTCTATCCAAATACCTATATTTCCGGGCGCTTAGAATACCTTCCAATAACTTTCCCACTACAGTCATGAGACTCATCGGCTATATTTCCCTACATTCATTTTAAGACTTTTTATTAAACAACTGAAAAGCACTGTCTATCCTCTAATCCTCAGTGCACCACAAACCCGCTCAGTGCACTCACCCTTGTGCATCGGAAACCCTTGACTCCCCCACATGCATTTTGATTATCCCAGAGCAGATTCCTTTCAAACAATTCAGAGAATAGCAGATTCCAACTTACACCATATAGCAAGAGCAAAGTTCGAAGTTCAAAGTAGAATTGAATCCCACCTCCTAATCATTTGTTGACCCATATCCGCGTGGTTTCCCAAATCCGCCGATACGCCCGAATCAGTGTGCAGCCCCAAATACATGTTCACTCCCAAATCGCTAGGTTTTGTGTGTAGATTCATTTGTGGGTGAGCACTTACTTCCTCCCTCAAAGTGATTGCACAGAACAATTTAAATATGCAAATAACCGGGTTCGCTGAATACATATACCATTCTAGATAATCAGTGTATATTGTGAAAGTTTGTGGGCCCAGTACCGACCATTTAGGCAAACCGCGCAACAGCAATTGCCAACACACATGTACCTCAAATCTATGCTTTCTTTTCGTTTACCAAATCTCTATCTATGCTAATACATCAACCGCAACTCTATGCATTTTTATCTTTGGCTTTTATTTAGCATTTTATCAAACGCCTTCTGGAAATCCAAGTAAATAACGTCCATTTGTTCCCCTCTATCTACTGCGGTCGCAATATGCACAAATAATCCCTGGAGGTATGACAAACAGGGCTTGCCTTTGCTGAATTTATGTTGCGTGAGCCTGATTGATGGATATATTTTCAGGTACTTCGATATTTCTTCTTGAATGCTTCTGGCATTTTCGCAATTACGGTTGTTAAACTACCTGGAAAATAGTTACCTGCCCTTTGCCTACATCTTTTTTTTTGAATATTTGCTTTCCTCCAATCCGCTGGGACCAGCCCGGAGTCCGGAGAGTTTTGGTAAATTATCACCAAACCCTCAACTACATCCTCTGGCATTTCTTTCAGTACCTGGGATGCATTCCATCAGGGCCAGGGGAATTGTTTATATTTAGGCCCACAGGCTTGCTCAGCACTACTTCTTTAATGATAGCTATTGTATAATCTCCTCACCTCGCATCACATACACAACATCTATCTTTGGAATGTTAGATATGTCTTCCACGCTGAAGATCGACATATTGACTTTCAAAGACTCGGCTGTTTCCTTATTACCGAATATCCATTCTCCCTTCTCTTTCTTCAATGAACTTCCGTACATTTTGACCACCGTTTCGTATAATTAGGAAAACGTTTACTATTCGTGTTTATGTCTTGTGGCAGATTATTTTCATAATATGTTTTCCCTTTCTTCATTGCTGGCGTCAAGGTCACAGGTAGATATTGTCGGATGTGGCGTCACAGAGAGATTTGGAACAAATACAAGAAACACTGATATAAACAACAAGGCACACAGCTTACAGGCACAAAATAAACAACAGATCAACCTAAGCACAAACCAAACATCAGCCTCATCAAGAAGATTAAAACGCTGGTATATAAAGGTAAGTTTTGGCCCTGGATTTAAAAGAGTCGATGAAGGGGGTAGACCTGATAGGGAAGGGAATGTTCTTCCACAGTCTAGGGCCTACAACAGCAAAGGCGAGGTCACCCCTGAACTTAAATATAGATCGCGGGACAACGTCCAAGCTAGCCGAACTGGAAGCAGAATAAAGGGTGAGAAGGTCTTCGATATAGGAGTGGGTCAGCACATTTAAGACTTTATAAACAAACATAAGAACCTTAAAATCAATTCTAAACTGTACTGGTAGACAGTGGAGAGAGGCCGGGATCGAAGTAATATGGCTTTTTTCCCTGCACCTGTCTGGAGCCTGACTGTGACGTTCTGGACCAGTTGCAGGCGGGACGGGGACGACGGACTAATCCCATATACAGGGAATTGGAGTAGTCCAAGTGGGAGGAAAACAAGGGCGTGGACGACGTTCTCAACCGGTAGAAAGGCCTTGGACTATTTTGCAGATATATATATTTACGTTTACGAAGTGGATGAATGCTTTCCCATCTAAGACAAAAACAGCAAAGGCCACTTAAAAAATAAAAAAATAAAAGAAATTTCACTTGTTGGGGACTATCCCGGAGTATCTATTTCGCTTGAAGGGGACTATCCCGGAGTATGGAAACGGATTAAGTCACGCATTTCACGACCCACGTAGTGGAAGATGTCATGGCACTTCTTAGAATCAAACAGAGATTTCATAAACGCTATACACCACAGTCAAGAGGAAACATGGAAGGATGAATCTATCAGTGACAAACTATGATTGCAAGAGTGGTGCAACAACATGGAAAAACGTAGCAAGTAGCTTTTCTTTACGTGTTGGTGATAATATAGAATGAAATAGCATGTTCAAAAGGTTACTTTCCATATTATAAACTCGTGACTGGAAGGGACATGAAAGGTTCAGAGGAGTTGCTAGGATTAGCTTTGTCAGAACACAAAATCGCTAGGATTGTGTCAGAAAAGTAGGTATAGCAATGGTAGTGTCTGTGAAAGAGGCCAGGCATGTGGCAGCCCACCAAAAGGGGAAGAGAAAACAACGAAGCAAAGTCTATTTTGACTCGGAAGTCTATCTGGATTCTGAATTGCTCAGGACAAAGAGTGATGATTCGAATACACCAACATTCCTCATTTTTTAAATCGAAGATTTTGCAAGACCCTATGAAATTCTAGGCAAAACAAGTCCATCAGTGTACAACGTTCTGACTTCTCCAGATAAAACATGAGTTGTAACATATCAACGAGCAGAAATTGGTGAATGATAAAGAGGAATGTTAATGCAATCGGTAGGTGATGTACATGATGGCACCTGACTTCGGAGACTTGAGAATGGAACAACTGTACCAGGAAGATTGGGACGAGCTCTATGAATGGGGCCATTATCAGTTCCCTCGCCCTGAGAAAAACGAAAGTTTTGTCAACAAATCAAAGGGAAAGGGAATTATGTTAATGCCTGCCCGCCTCTCCCTTTTCCGAAATAGAATTGGGTGAGGGAAAATGGACGCCTTGAGTCAAAAGACAACTAAGAGTTTGGATTAGATTGCCCAGAGAGAGGAAAAAATAGAAAATGTGGACAAAATAATTTAAGATTGTCTCTGGAAATCTGGAGCAGATATCACCCTTGTGTGCTGCAGGTTTCATTCAACATGAAGAGAATTTTGCATTTTTTTGTGATGGCATTAACCATGAGTGGACCATAGCCAGTTTGTTCCCGACCAGTACAGAGGACGAATGTGTCAACAGTGATATCATTGCTTGGAAAAGTCTCAGTAAACACTAAAAATATTTTCTCAACGGACACGGGTAATACGATCTAACAACAGAGAATAGAGGACAGAAATTTATATTATACACAGTAATGAAGTGGAACTATCCGATCCGATGCACCGATACAGATGCGTTTACTGAGATGCCACCAATCCCTCACTTGACTGCAGATTGGATACGTGTTGTACAGGCGGTAAGGGAGATAATCCAGCACTGGACGGACTCACTAAACTAATTAGCACACACTCTGTTAAGGTAAGTGAAATGTTCATCTACCCAGGTTTTTGGAGTAAGTTTTGAAATGGAGGGGCAAATGTTCAAATATATTGGTTGATCGGAATAGAAACACATGCTGCTGTAGTGCTAATTTAATGTACCCTGATAATTGAATTGCTCAATGTATATCAAACCAGAAGATGGAAGGAACGACTAATAGAAAAAAACAAATCGAGGATTTTTTTTCATAAAATAGTAGAGAATGCGAGCAATATAATTTCCGTGAAGTTAGTTAGTGAACGTTAATATTTTATATAGATATAATCGTTCCACACTTACTGGGGTTCCATTGGAGTCCTCTGGACAATCAACTGAATGAATGGAGAATAATGATTGCAAGATAAATATTTTTGGATGAAGAGGAGGCGGTTGTTGGCCAGAAGAAACTAAATTCTAATCAAGGACAGTGGAAGCAGATGAACTGGTTGTCCTTGTTTTCCGCCGTTTTGGTGGACTCTGAAGTGATTCTTGCTCTAGGTAATGCAAATAGAGCAACTTAACGTGATCCCCAAATAGTTTCGTGTAATGACCTGCTGAACCTAAGACCATGGTCAGGCAAGTATTTACGGTGGCATTCAATAGTTTGGTCATAACTGGCAAAAAAAATATTTTTCTGTGAATAGTTAAATGAGTAGAAGATGAACAGATCTCCGAAAGTCATAAAGTTAAAGATGAAACATACTTTTCAACATTTTAATCATTAGTTCTGTTTTGTGCAATTTTAGAGTGAAAATAAAGGCAAGGAGCACCATGCAAAAGACTAGGCATCCCAAGTGATTTGAACTCTCAGATAACTTTAACCAAGGTTTCAGTCCTTATTAGGGCTTGTTAGGGCTGTGGTTTGTTCACAATCATCGTTAGGAAAGGCCGTTAATACAAATTTCAAAACTTAATGAATACCCTGACTCCTCAAACCTGGTTCCACCAATCAGCAGGCACAGTCTTCTCTAAACAGCTGCCTAGCACTCTGAAAATTAAAATAAATGATGCCCATAAAGCAGGAGAAGGCTATAAGACAGCAAAGCGCTTGCAGGTAGCCGTTTCCTCAGTTCGTAAGGTAATTAAGAAATGACAGTTAACAGGAAGAGTGGAGGTCAAGTTGAGGTCTGGAAGACCAAACCAACTTTCCGGGAGAACAGCTCGTAGGATTGCTGCAAAGGCAAATCAAAACCGCCGTTTGACTGCAAAAGACATTCAGGAAGATTTAGCAGACTCTGGAGTGGCTGCACACTGTTCAACTGTGCAGCACACCAGCAGAAACATGATCTTCATAGAATAGTCATCCGAAGAAAACCTTCCCTGTGTCCTCACCACAAAATTCAGCGTTAGAAGTCAAAACATCTAAACAAGCCTGATGAATTTTGGAAACAAGTCCTGTCGACTGATAAAGTTAAAATAGAACTTTTTGGCCGCATTGAGCAAAGATATGTTGGAGGGAAAAAAAGGTGCAGAATTTCATGTAAAAGAACACCTCTCTAACTGTTAAGCACGGGTGTGGATCAGGATAATGATCTTAAACACACCTCTAAATCTACAAGGCACTACCTCAAGAGGCGCTCGCTGAAGGCTTTGCCATGGCCCTTTGTGGATAGACCTCAAAAGAGCAGTGCATGGAAGACGACTTAAGAATCTCACAGCACTAGAAGCCTTTTGCAAGGGAGAATGGGCGAAATTCGCCAAACAAGACTTGAAAAACTCTTAGCAGGCTACAGAAAGCGTTTTCAAGCTGTGATACTTGCCGAAGGTGGTGTTACGAAGTACTGACCATGCAAGGTGCCCAAACCTTTGCTTCCTGCCCTTTTCCTTTTTGTTATTTTGAAACTGTACAAGATGGAAATAAAACAAAATGTAATTTGGCTTAAAATATTAAAGCAACGTGCCATCTTTCAGTTCTTGCCTTTTGGAAATCACGTCATCTTTTGCTCTATTAGCTATTCACAGAAACATAGATTTTGACCAGGGGAGCCCAAACTTTTGCATGACACTGTATCTAATCAAAACAACTGAATGTGTTCACAAGGATTTTCAGGCAATGACCTGCTAAATCTCAGACTATTCTCGCAGGAGTAGCTACTTTCTATGTAAACTGCCAGACCTACAAAAGAATAAAACTTGTAATCTCGTTAGACTCCGTCCGCTGTCCTCATTTAACTTGTCAGGACCGTTCAGATTCAAACAAACACAACCAGGCAAGGCAGGAATGGGCAGAGCCATGTAACCTTGTTGGATTCAGCCCCATACAATGACTAGTGATAAGTTGACCCAGATAGCTCAGGTGGCAGTGTGTCAATGGGATGAAGATCCAGCAGTTCAAATGTTGTGAAACACAGTAAGAGTCAAGAGCTCTAAATACGTTGGGACGATAATTCTTCAGCAACGGGACGCCAACAATTGTCGACGAGGAGGAGTTCACGGGCACGTGAAGATCGAGAGTGCGAGGAATGTCTGACCAGCATAGTGTGCTTTTCCCGGTAGTGAAACTGTTGGGTTC